>NC_057798.1:300541255-300841255 GCF_018294505.1 Triticum aestivum | reverse complement strand
CGGCATCTGGCGAACATGTGAGAAGTAGTATTACTAGTTGTTAGTGTTTTCGTATGTGTCTGAGTACAAGCATGTACCAGTACTACTAGTTACTACTGTAGTTTTTAGAGCAAATTACTAGTACATTAGCCTAGACTCAATGGAAAAATTCCTATCCCATGCATCAAATGGCATCTCTTTCTCTATAGGAATTGAGATGCATGTCATCTCACTTCCTATGATTTTCATATTCCTATAAAATTCCTATCCTATGAACGAAAGGAGGCCTCTATTGGAGTAACTACTGTAGCTAGCAGTACTGCTGGTACAGTAGTTTTCTTCAAGAAGCGGAATTCAACAAAGTCATGATGGTTCCTTCGTCCGAGCAACTTCAAGGTGGTAAAGGTTGGGCCTGTTATTTCATGGCTCATTAGTCATTATTACTGCGGCACGACGACTGGGGTGACTCTCCCTTGGAGTTCTGCGTGCATATGCAAGTGGACCAGGATGGTCGAAGTCCCACATGTTGGCGAACGGGAGTATTCTTTCCGATATCGAGGAGCAAGGAAACCGCGTGGTACAGTATCACTGCTGATTGGTTCTCAAAAAAATATTATAACTGCTGATTTATATTTATTTTCCTATTTCTGATGAATGCTAGCATTTCAACTCTTACGACAAAGAGTGCCAAACATGGCACGTGCTGGATGTCCCACACTCAGCGAAAGGAGTGGGACATGAACAGCGTGGTAGAGCCCAGCGCAAGAAAAAAAAAGCATGGTAGAGCATCTCCACTTCTTCCACTTCTGGATCGGAGACCACACGTAGTAGTACTAGTGGGATGAATGATACAAAGTGAGACCTGGAGAGAAAGACACGTCTAGTTGGAAGTTCTCGAGGCATACATGTAAACAAATATAAAAGCTAATATGTGCCTCCAACTAATATAGTAGTAGTAGAGTACTTAGGCACGTACTCCATAAGATCACCGTGCATTGCATGTACAACATTTAGTGGTACTACGTAGTAAGAGACAAATGCCGCCTAAGAGTTCCCTTCTCAACCCACTTTTGGGTGTTTGATAGTGTATGGAGGGTGCATGCGTCCACACTAGTTTGGCACAAATACACTAGAAGCATGCATAAAGAGAGCATGCAGGAAGAGGGGTGTTGAGTTGAGCATGCATGAAGAGGGAACAACTATGCCGAGACGAGAACGCAACCAAACACACCCTATATGCCACGCATGTTCATACCATTTGAGCCTTTCTACTTCACTTACTGCGCTACATTACTCAAGTTCGTACGTCCACTCCTGGGTACATGTCCGTCTCGTAGTTCCAGTCCCACGTGTTCTTCATATAGATGGAACGATCCTTCCATGACACGTGCACCTTGATGCTAGATGTCTCGCGTGTTGGCAAAAGGATAAACAAAGCTCACAGAAAAATAGAGTCGAAGAACATAGATTCCTGACGACCGAGAAGGAGCAAGGAACCTCATGGTGGAGCGTCTGCACTCATAATATTTTATATTATTCAGTGATATAAAATCAACCAATCATCTCCAATGTGGACTGGAAGAGTACGAAACACGGCAGCCCAGTGTAGTTACATCATAATAGTACATGGCTAACCCACTCTATCACCATATTTCTTGGTTTCCGTACGACACCTATCTCTAGTAATCAAGCAGCCCGTATCGCTTCTCCCTCCTTTTCTCTCTTAATGTGCGGTAGGCTGGCGTTTTTGCCGTCTATCGAGGTCGGTTAACTCATCACATGTTAGCGACATGCCAAGAGCATTCTAAAAAAATTCCTTTCATGTTCCATTTTCAAAAACAAAAAAATCTTTTCATGTACGAATTTGACTGTATGCTTTGAGCAACTTGCATGTCCTATACTGCTCCTATTTGGATACTCTAACTTAGCTAGAGGTTAGACTTACTCATGACTAACCCTAAACTAACTATAGCCAAAGAGGTGTTTGGGTGACAGGGTTAGATTGACAATAAATGCACTTGATGGAGAGAGAAAAGTGATTTTTCAGTGGTCCCAATGAGAACTGTCTCCAGTTAGCACCTCTTGGATGGGATAGTTTTTTTTGGTGGGTTCGGTGCAACTTGCTCCAATCTAAACCCTCATGCTTGGATACTTTAGGGCTATTTGAGCCCCAACTAGTTCAAACTAACTCTAACACATGGATCCAAACAGGGCCTATGGCCAACCTCGACGTGGAGTAGTCGTGTGCACCGGGAAGCGGCGCTCTCTCGGCCGTCGCGCCAGTGAGAGGTCACCTCCGCTCTGGCCGGGCATTAATGCGGCACTGGTGCTCTAGGGCGACGCTAACAGTTTCGCGCGGGAAGCGGGCGCTGGCAAGGGAGTATAGGTTTTGAACCGTTTTAGGTGTAGTACTAGTAGTTTCCAAAACTACTCAATTATTGCACTCAGTTTCCTAAGAAATTTTGGTAATAGATGTTACTCCACAGCCTGCTTCCCTTCTCCTTCCTCTTCCACCGCCCACGCACGTCTGCAGGAAGCAACCGGTCAACCCTTATATAGGAGTGCTAGCACAAAAAGATGCATGCATGACCACTAAAATTTCCAGATTAAAGCGCCGCTCCGGCGGGAGTATGGCGTATGTTGTTACCTTCGGCCGGGCCATGGCTATCGGGCGACAGTGACCAGGGAAGAGGCGGCGGGAGGGGAATGAATGCAACTACAGTTTGGGTTAGCTGTCCGGCTTGAATAAATGCGCAGCATCACGTGTACCCGCGGGTGCACAAATTGTGACATACATGTCTGCTTAAGTGGGCGTCACGTAACTGGAGTTTGTGTGTGTGAGATTCTGAGAGACAGAGAGCATGTGTGCGACTCTACTCTTCGGACATGTACTCAACCTTTTGCATTGGGATATAAGTATAATGGTATTTACTTTAGCTAGTGATTTACGTGGCCATGTTAACGTGGTTGTGTAAAAAAATGTCACTTCCTGCTTGTGATTTGCGTTATATAATTACAAGCAAGATGCTCGTGCATTGCACGGAACATCAATATTCATTTTCTTACAAAACACCTGTTGTGATTGACCCATGCAGGAAAATCCTGTGTGTAAAAACTAATGATATCTAGAGAATTTTATCGGAAAACTAGTATCACGAGAATGTCATCGAAAAATGAAAGATGAGAGATAAGGTGAGGAGGAGTGGAGCGTGGTGGTGACTGGTGGTCGGAATGGGAGGAGGCATGGGGATGGCGGCACCGGCAGGCGGCAGCGGCCACCGTGCTAGATTGTTCTAGAGACTTCCATTTTTAATTGCTCAGCAATGAGGTTGTGGGAGATAAGGATGTGGAGAGAGGTGCGGGTATCTGTTGTAAAATTATCATAGTTTGCTTTCTATCAATCAGATATAGATCAGATGGTCTATATTACAAGATGGCAGTCACACCATCATTGCCAACTCGGTTTTTTTATAAGGGTACAGATGATAAGTTTGCTAACTACTAAAGAGAAGTGGAATTTGTCCATGTTATACAAGTAAATTAAGGTGATTGTTTATCATACGGGTAAGGTTGGATGAAGGGTGGTAGGAACAAATGCTCCGCCTAGAGCATGTGTGTGTGAGATGGAGTCTTAGTGTGTGTGTGTGTGTTTGTGTGTGTGTGAGAGAGAGAGAGAGAGAGAGATGGAGTCTTAGTGTGTGTGTGTGTGATGGAGTCTTAGTGTGTGTGTGTGTGTTTGTGTGTGTGTGTGTGATGGAGTCTTAGTGTGGGTGTGTGTGTGTGTTTGTGTGTGTGTGTGCGGGTGGATGGGTGGGTGGGTGCGTGTGTGTGTGTGTGTGTGTGTGTCGCGGGGTCCTCGGTGGCGGATGTAATTTAAGTGTGCATGGATTCATCATAGAGAGGTGATGTGTATGGCAGAGGCCACCAACGATGGGGTGCGAGAGAGAAAATGCCCGTAGAGAGGGAAGAGAAGGTGTGTGCGCGTGAGAGGAGTCGACATCGAGAGAACGTGTTTGTTCGAGAGACACCGAGGAACACTACTATATATCAATGGTGCATGCAGGCGGGAATTAAATGAAGGGATGGTCCTATTGGTTTCGGAGATATAGGGGGGAGTGAGAGGGGGTAGCTAGAAGGAGATTGTTAAGTGTGAGTGTGTGTTTTACCCTCCAGGCGGAAGTTATGTGCACACAAGAAGAGAACGATGATGTGGCGTTAGGGTTGAGGGTTATTAACTACGTATGGAGACATAGAGACTTTGAACGTGCATGTGTGAGAGGTATACATGTATACGCGGGATGTGTGTGTGTGCGCGCGCATGATCGAGATAAAAGAAAGAAGACATTAGTCATAAGATCAATGACATGGGAGAGACGGATCGATATGACAATATGCATGCACGTGAGAATGCAAGGAAGAAGGCCCGACAATTGAGCATGTGTTTTTGTCTTTAAGAGATAGTGGCGTGGGCTGGAGCATGCATCTATGGCGAGCAGAGGGAGTGAGGCACAATGATTGTGCAAAAGAGATCAACCTATAAATGCATATGTATGGAGAGACATATATAGTGTGGGTGATAGGAAGCAAGACTGCGTGCAAGAAAGAAATGTTAACATAGAAACTACAGATAGATACAGAGATGGAGATGCTAGCTAGAGGGACATCCTCTAGTTTGAGTGTTGGAGATGACCGCCGGATGGTTTTGTGGGTGAAGTTATGTGTGTGTGAGAGAAAGATAAAAAGAGGGCACTTGACTGCATGTAGAGAGAAACATATGTAGTGTGTGTGATAGGAAGCAAGAGTGAGGGCGAGAAAGAAGGTTGATGGAGAAACAGATAAATAGAAAGATAAAGATGCTAGCTAGCGTGCGTTAGAGATAGGAGTCGAGTGGATCAGAAGGCTGAGTTATGTGTGTGGGTGTGAGAGAGGTAGAGAGAGGGTGCATGTCAGTCACATACAAACAAATATCAGAGAGAAATGAGATCCCGAGAGACGGAGTTTTGTGTCTGCAAGAGAGAAAGATATTTCACAACAAGAGTGATAGCTAGAGAGACATATGAGGGAATGCAAGATATCTCTAGGGAGAGAGAGTGTGTGTGAGCGACGTACAAGAGAAAAGTGGAGAAATATGAGACTCTAGGAGACAGAGTTTTTGTTTGTGTGTGAGAAAGAGATATTTAAGAGGAAGAGTTGTAGGTTCTCATACCTAAGGAGCGAAAGACATCTTTGTATGAGGGATGTGCGAGTGGCGCCCAGGGGAATATTAGAGAGAAATGAGACCCGGGAGACAAATTTTTGTGTTTGTGTGAGAGAAAGAGATTCCACATGGAGAATCATAGTTAGAGACACATAGGAGGGAGCGAGATATACTTAGGGAGAGATAGAGTGATGTAGGTCGAGGGAGAGTGTACTGTCAGTGTGTTACGGAGATAAAAGATCATTGTCGACATACATGTAGCATGAGAGATACCCGAGCAACGATAAACACGTATAGATCTAGAGAGATTGTCCTATATAAGCATGAGTGATAGCTATATGAGACGAATATATGGACTAAAGGGGATTCAAATATTTAAACTGGAGATCACGACATCAATAATATCATAACGCAAATTGGTGTATCAAACATGCATATTCATTTGATTTGGCCACACGTGTAATGTTATATAGTTTATCAATATTGGTGTTCCATAGATTCTTTAATTAGAGACAATGCATGGTTTATATGCAATTAGTGTCTAAACGGGATTACACTATATGTTGCGTGTGTGAAACACATTATACATGTTTGAGAAGTAAAAAAAACCACATGAAACACACATTAATTGGAGACAGTTAGCGAGGAATGCATACATTGGATTTCAACATAAAGTGGTTTCAAATATTTGAAAATCCAAATTGATGTATACAACCTTATGAATCTGAGATCATGCCATTTGTGAACCATATTTATGTATAAAGGGTGTTGTGCTTTTGAAAGTATATATATAAAATCATGTATATAAAATTTTATTCCAATCGAAAATGGATCCCGCCCAACAAAACATACGGGATTCTAATTGAGTTGGCATGGTAAACGTGCACTCTGCAAATTTGAATGAAGCGGGGAAAGTTGCAGTAACCACCCAAAACCTAAATCTGCAAGATGGAAATTACTACTGCCTATCCCTGCCACGCAAAGCCTATCTGCTCGATTTCTATAGGTTTCGATAGCCATAGGTTTGTAATTTCACTCAAACGTGACATAACCGCCTCTCACCCGGATTCATACACAGTGGGCACCAAAACACAGTGTGTCCTCGGCCGAAATTGACTCCCTCCCCGATTCATACACAGTGGGCGCCAAAAACAAACTCTCGTCAGCAAATATTCGGTGTATGTGAGATTACCGTCCTATCCCCAACCGACTAATATTGTTGTGATGTAGGAAATTTGAAACGGGGGCTAAGTTTGTAAATTTCCTCGCATTTGAGACAAGCGCGCCCTGAAGACATGTTTCCCCCCTTCATCTCTACCTCCCTTTCCCCATTCGTACTCCGTGGGCGCCAAAACACCCTCTCCACCCCAGCCTCCTCCATCCGCCACCCCATCCACCGCCGTCCTCCTTCACCATGCCGGAGCTGATACCAGGACGCGCTGTCCATTACAAGTGTCATGCCCAATATGCGACCCTATCCAAAAGGAACTCGAAGGCCCCACCAAGGATAGACCCGCATATTGAAACGCTTTTGCAAGGTGGATATCATTACATCAACATTACATAATAGATGGGGATACATACTTAAGGCATACAATGCCACACGAATACAACACCACAATACATCAGAGCATCATCCGACTACGGATGAAACACAAACAGAAACTCAAACGACATCCACCCTGCTAGCCCAGGCTGCCGACCTGGAACCTATCTCCTGACCGAAGAAGCAGAAGAAGAACTCAACGCAAGCAAGCATCGCTCTCACGTCATGATCATCGCATAACCTGTACCTGCAACTGTCGTTGTAGTAATCTGTGAGCCACGAGGACTCAGCAATCCCATTACCATGGGTATCAAGACTAGCAAAGCTTAAAGGGAAAGGAAGGGGTAAAGTGGTGAGGCTGCAGCAGCGACTAAGCATATATGGTGGCTAACATACGCAAATAAGAGCGAGAAGAGAGCAAGCAGAACGGTCGTCAACTAGTAATGATCAAGAAGTGATCCCGAACTCCTACTTACGTCAAACATAACCCAGAAACCGTGTTCACTTCCCGGACTTCGCCGAGAAGAGACCATCACGACTACACACACGGTTGATGCGTTTTAATTCGTATCTGGTGTCAAGTTATCTAAAACCGGACATTAACAAATTCCCATCTGCCTATAACCGCAGGCACGACTTTCGAAAGATTATACCCTGCAGGGGTGTCCCAACTTAGCCCATGACAAGCTCTCGCGATCAACGAAGGAATAGACCTTCTCCCAGGAAGACCCGGATCTGAATAAACCTTATGTTCAAGTTGTTACAAATCAAGTTAAGATGCACCAAGATGATCTACACGAGATTCTAATCAAGTTACATATAAAGTTCATTAGATTTGGAGCTACGGTCTAGAAGATATGAGCAAAACAAGTTAAACATGGCATTGATGCAAAATGCATACAAACATCAAGCAAACACTCCAAAATAAGGATGCAACACGATAATATGAAACTACATGCAAAATCAAGCAAGTTTCATATAGAGCACACTCAAAACAGAGCAACGGTTCAACACACACACATGAAACAAGTTATAGCTACAATCTGTCCAAAATAGCAACTAGGCATATTGCAGGCATCAAAACAATAAGCTACAGTATCTCAACATGAAAACAAAAGACATGCATAATTATGAAGGCATGTTTATGAGCTTGTGCAACTCACTACAGAGCAATACATGGCATGGCAAGGAAACCAACAGTAAGAAGGCATGTTTGTGAAGCTAAGCATGGCAATAGCAAGGTCATAGGGTGCATGGAACACTAGCAAAACACATGGGAACAAGTGAACTTAATGTTAACAGGCTGACAGCAACATTATGAAGCAACTTTGGAGCAAGGAAACAACTAGCTACAGCAAGCTATAAATGCTACCAGGGGCATGGATGGATATAGCATGACATGTAGATCAAAACATGTTTATAGAACATCCCCAGATTATGCATAGAATGATTAGTAGCAACATGTTTATATAGCATCACGAAATAACAGATTCAGCCTAGCAAAACAGCAACATCATGAACCCTACTTAACAAGCTCGATTCACTCACCACAAGTCATTGCATGACAAGATAAGAATAGCATCATCAAGAAGACATGTTTATGTAACCAACCAACGCAAGAACAAGTCCATAGCATGCAAGGATCAACTATAGCATCCTTGGCTAAATTGAATAACAAGTAAACAATCTGCCAGGAAACATTTTGAAGCAAAAGTAGAGCACGAAAATGACATGCTAGACTACTCCACAATTGCAACAAAGGGCATGAATGGATAGACAATAACCACATGTTCAAAACACCCTTACTGAAGTATCTCTAAATATGCATGGATCTCTCTGTAGCAACATGTTTACATGGCATCAAAATAACAGCAGAACAGGGACTAAAACCAGCAACATCACGATGCCTAGTTTGCATGCTTGTTCTAGTCACCACATTGATCACAAAAATACATGGCATACACCCCTGTAAATAAGACTGGCATAGTTCAAAACACATGTAGACATCAACCTCATAGGATGCACACATCAATCATGGCAAAAATGACAAATGAGCTCGTTCTGATAACAGACAGCAGAAAATATTATGAAGCACTCTTACAACGATGATTCAGGCATCTAGATGACCTCAAATGAATATGATGCAATTGAATGAAATGATGTACTCATCGAGACGAACAATTTGACATATCACACGCATGAAATGGAGCTACGGATGCAGAGATACGGCAGGTCAAACATGGCATGAAAATTATTGCAGAAACGGGGACTTGGCAGATTTTTGGGGTCAACCTAAGGATGCACGGAAATCGAGGCACGGCAGATCTAGCCGGAGATACGCCGGAGACGACAGGGACGACAGCCGGAGGACGCGGGCGACGCGGATCGGGGCCGGGGAGGCCGGATCCGGCGGAGGAGCGGCCGGACCGGGCGCTTCGGCGGAGGAGGAGGCCGGCGGCGCCGACGCGAGCTCCGGGCGGCGAGGCTGCGGCGCCGGGCAGGGCTGCCGGGGCGGCGCCGGGAGGAGCTGGGCGGAGAGGGGCCGGACCCGAGGCGGCGACGAGGGAACAAGGCGGCGGCGGCGGGCGCCTCGGCTGGCGGCGAAGCACGCCGGCGGTGGGGCGAAGTCGCGGGCGGCGGGGCAGGCAGATCCCGGCGGCAGCGCGGGCGAGGAGGGCTCCTCGGGCCCGGGAGGGCCGCGGACAGGCTTCGCAGGCCCACGGCGGCGCGCGGTGGGAACGGCGGCGGCGGCGACATGTGGCGGACTCTGATTGGCTGCGGGGCGAGGGCGGACGTGTCCGGCGCGGGCGGACGCGTCCGGCGCGGCGCGGAGGGGAAAAATTATGGTTTCGGGGGGATTTGATCTGCGAATTTCGGGGGAGGGGGCTATAAATAGATTTCTGGGAGCTAGGAGAGTCCAAATGAGGAGCGGTTTTCGGCCACGCGATTGTAATCGAATGACCAAGAGCATGCAGGGGAGTTAGATGGGTTTTGGGCCACTTTGGAAGGGTGTTGGGCTGCAAGGAGAAGGAGGCTTTTACGGTTACCCGGTTAACCATTGGAGTACCAAACGACCTCCAAATGGCACGAAACTTGACAGGCGGTATACCGGTGCTATACCAAGGCCGCTTGGCAAACCTCGGGCCATTCCGAGAAAGTTTAACACCCGCTCACAACAGGAGAGAAAAAGGGGAACGCTGGATGACATAGGAGCGCCGGATTGCAAAACGGACAACGGGGAAAATGCTCGGATGCATGAGACGAACACGTATGCAATGCAATGCACATGATGACATGATAAAATGCAACACGCAAGCAAATGACATGGCAACGACGGAGAATAACTGGTAGACACCTTGCGCAATGAATCTGGGGCATTACAACAAGAGATCGACCTCTCTCATCTACGGCTTCGGACCGGGATCCTTGCATCCCGTCCTCTCGCTTCATCCCCGTCGTCGTCCAGCTTGCCGGTGCTGCTCCTATGACCGTATCATCCATCGTGCCCTGTTGCCACCGTCTACCCTCCTAGATCTGCTTCCACGCAGTGTGACAGCCTGATTTTTGCCCTTTCTTTTTCTTTTGTTTTTCCGAGGTTTTTGTGTGAGTTTTCTTTTTCCGTGGCTTTGTGGTCTGGAAACTGAAGAAGATGACCTCTTGTTTGCTTCCAAAGTGTCTTGTCAGTCCCAAATCCTTCCCTAGACCTTTCCATTTCCATCCTAGCCCAAATCCAAATATTCTTTTTATTGGGAATATTCCTTTACTATTAAAGGAATAACCCAGATTGCCCCAGGTTGTGAAGCAACATATATTTCCATCATTCCAAAAATTCCCAAATAATTCTCATAAATTGTTTGGGTCATATGTTGATCCAATATGGAAAAACTTTTCATTGCCATGTTCAAATATAATTCCCCAATAGTTCATTTCCTCTTCTGCCCTAAATGGCACTTTGTGAAGGAAGTGTCATTTATATTCCTCCTATTTACTCCCAACCTTTTTGGGAAAGTTTATATGTCCAAATAATTGCCTCATGCACAAGTTCAAATTTATTTGCCTAGCCAATCTTCCTCAGTGAATTTTCAAAGTTTCTGTCAAACATAAGGCTTTGTGAAGGAAGTACTAGCTTGGAGTACCCAAATGAGTTGAACTTTTGCACACTCTTTAATGTGCTCATATTAACCCTTTCCACCCATTTGCAGCCCCATCCAATCATCTATGTGAGCACAGGAGCCAATCTTTCTTTCTGGCAATACTTTCAGGTTGTGAAGCAAGTATATTTTATATTGATCTTGATAAATTACCAGATCATTCGTATACCCATAAAACATCTCTCCACCCATTTTGGCATCATTTCATTGAGCCATTTGACCACCATAATTATTTCAAGTTTCTAGTCAGCAGAGATGTTTGTGAAGCAAGTGCTATTTTGGTTTGTCCATTTGGCATGGTCTTTTTACAGCATCATCATATGACCAAATAGCTAAGCCTTGCCCAATCTTAGCTCAAGTGGACACTCCATGTGAGTCCACCATCATGATCTATTTTCTGGACCATATTTGGCAGTTGCAAAGCAACTCTGTTAAATCTTGATCCAAACCCATCCATAGTTACCATGATGTAAGTCCTTCTTTACCTCAACCTCCTAGACAAACTCTTTGGCCTCAAGCATATCCCTTTTGATCACATTGAGCTGGTAAAGTTTATAGTAGTAAACTTCAGAGCTCACTAACTATTTAACCAGAGCCTCTTTCACCTTGTTACCACCTCAGTTGAAACCACCATTCGAAGGACTTACCACTAGACAATGTTTGCCAGCTATTTTCCTCCCCCAAATGCCAGCACTGGTGGTGACCACCGTTTTGGCATGCCTGTTGGCGCGCTCTGCATGTAGTGGCCGTGTCCAGAGCTGTGTTTGTGCTGGACCCCCTCCCCCTCTTGCTGTCTTTGCGCTCATGAGCATGTCCAGTGGATGCACCTCGTCGTCGCCATCCTCCCGGACCCCTCTCCCCCTCCGGCAGCTTCCTCACCGACGCAAACCGCCGAGCACCCACGAGAGCACAGTGCTCCGCCCGTTGTCTTCCTCCTCGGCCGCATCCTCCCTGAGCCCCCTTGGCCTCCTCTGCCCCGTGAGAGTTCTCCCCTGTGACCTAGCCATTGTTTGCCCCCGAGCCCATGCACGCGGGCACACGTCCGTGGCACTGGCTACGCGTCCGCGGAGACGCCAGCGTGGCCTCTGACGGATTTCGGGTTCCAGCAGACCCTCTAGGTTCGAACTCTAGGGTGCACACGGAGATCACACCTCCTGCCTACCCTTGTCTCGTCGCCTTGCAAGGATCTAGAACTACACGAAGAACAACACAAGGGACATGAGATTTATACTAGTTTAGGCCACCATTGTGGTGTAATACCCTACTCCAGTTTGTGGTGTGGTGGATTGCCTCAGGGGCTGATGATGAATAGTACAAGGAAGAATAGCCTCACGAGGGTCTGTTCTTGGCTGGTGCGATGAACTGCTAGGGTGAGTTCAGTCGCCTCTCTCTCTCACTAGTCTGCCCAAAATCTCCCCTCTTCCCTGTGGGTGGCTAGTCCTATTTATAGGCAGAGGCCCTGGGCCTCTCCCCAAATATTGAGCGGGAAGGGCGCCAACATTTGGCCATTTTGAAGGGGAGCATCTAGTACAGTTATCCTGACTAAAGTTGGTCCTCGCCTGCCAAAGACCCTGACGGTGACGCCGGCCTGGGCTCCACGATGACCTCCGTCCTGCCATCCTGCTGGTCTTGGTCTTGTTGCACCGAAATGGTTGCCTTTGCTTGATACTCTCGCCTGCGCTTGCCCCCTTTGCACCAAAGAGGAAACAAGGACTCTGTGCAGGCCGGCGCCCACCTGGCGCCCGCCTGGCCTCGGTCGTCATGGCTTGCGTCATGGGCACCTCATGAGGCACCCCGCCTTGATCTCTCCGCCTCCTCACGAGCCAGCCTGACGAGGCTGTGCTCGAGGAAGCCTCCCAACGTCCGCCCCGCGAGACTCGGCCCCTCGCGAGGGTCTTGAGCATGTGTTGACGAAGATGGGCCATACTGGGCCACTCCCTGAGCCACGCCGCAGGCCGCGGTCAGACAAGTCTGGGTACCCCCATTCCTAGAACGCCGACAGTAGCCCCCGGGCCCAAGGCGCGCCTGGACTTGGCTTAGCAGGGAAGCGAAGGTGCAAGTGCGAAGCGCCACGGGCCCCAATAGCCTGCGGCCTTGGGCGCCGCGTGGCGGTTGATTGGACGTGGGCGTCCTGGCTCCCCCACGACCCCTCGGCAACTGCACGAATTGACAAGTCCCTGCATGCAAAACGGGTCATGATTACCTGTGATCGTGGAGGCCGACGGTTGGCCTCCCTGGGCTATATGTATGGAACGGCGCAGGCCTTTCCAGTCCATCTCTTCCTGCTACTCTCCGTCTTCTTCGTCCTCGCTCCACCCTATGCCAATGGCACCGATCCATCGGTTTTCTTCCGAAGAGAAGGGGAAGGCCCCCCGAGAGGGTCCTGTCCCGCTTCCTCCGAAGAAACATCCTGCCTCTTGCTGCGAAGAAGGGGGTGCTTGGCAGGAGGTGTCGAGGCCATGGTTTGAGCGGCCGCCGCCGGGATTCCCATTGCCCTTGTACGCCCGGATCGAGGGTCCTGAAGGCGCTAGAGCCGAGCGGCACCGCCAGAGGCGCCGTCACCGCCGGCGGATCAGGGCGGTGTGCGTCGTTCCTCCTGCAGTTCACGCCGAGGGTTCTTCTCGCGAGCTCGTTCTTCATGCCACCATGCCTCCTCGGTCTTGGATTCGCCTCCCTCCTTCCTTCGCCTTCGAGATCCCGCCGAGGGGGCCTATCGAGCTTTGGTTGCAGCATGCTGACTGCAGTACCCCTGCGACCAAGGCGGAGGTCGAGGTTGTCGCTCCGGGCAGGGTCTACAAGACCCGTGGCTGGGGCGAGATCGCCCGGGTCTGCAGGATGGGTGGCGCCCTCGTAATCCACCTCGAGTACGACGGCGCCTCCCTGATGTTCTTCAAGGTCTTCGACGCGGAGGGACGCCGGCTGGAGTGTTGCCCTGAGAAAGGCAATCGGGGCCCTGCCATGGCGAGGACTAGGCTCGCCAATCGCTCCCCCAGCAGCTCCTCAGGCACCGGAGGTGTCGGAGGATCCAGCAACTCTGCCGAGCTCTTCGCGACTCCGGAGACGAGCGACGATAGCTACAAGCCCTTGAGCTTGCGTCGCTATCGGAGCAGGGCGGGCTCGTCAGGCCGCCGTTGATACGTCTCCAACGTATTTATAATTTTTGATTGCTCCATGCTACTTTATCTACTGTTTTAGGCAATATTGGGCTTTATTACCCACTTTTATATTATTTTTGGGACTAACCTATTAACCGGAGGCCCAGCCCAGATTTGCTGTTTTATGCCTATTTCAGTGTTTCGAGGAAAAGGAATATCAGATGGAGTCAAAACGGAAAGAAATCAACTGGAGAAGTTATTTCTAGAAGGAAAGCAACTGAGGGAACTTGGAGTGCACGTCAGGGGAGATACGGGCTTCCCACAAGGGTGGGGGGTGCCCCCCTGCCTCGTGGGGCCCCCGTAGCTCCACCGACGTACCCCTTGCACCCATATATACCTACGTACCCTAAAACTTCCAGAACAGAAGATAGATCGGGAGTTCTGCCGCCGCAAGCCTCTGTAGCCACCAAAAACCTCTCGGGAGCCCGTTCCAGCACCCTGCCGGAGGGGGATCCCGTCACCGGTGGCCATCTCCATCATCCCGGCGCTATCCATGACGAGGAGGGAGTTGTTCCCCCTCGGGGCTGAGGGTATGTACCATTAGCTATGTGTTTGATCTCTCTCTCTCGTGTTCTCTCTCGTGTTCCTCTATGGCACAATCTTGATGTATCCCGAGCTTTTCTATTGTAGTTGGATCTTATGATGTTTCTCCCCCTCTACTCTCTTGTGATGAATTGAGTTTCCCCTTTTGAAGTTATCTTATCCGATTGAGTCTTTTATGAGAACACTTGATGTATGTCTTGCCGTGATTATCTGTGGTGACAATGGGATATCATGTGCCACTTGATGTATGTTTTTGTGATCAACTTGCGGGTTTCGTGACATTGGGAACCTATGCATAGGGGTTGGCACACGTTCTTGACTCTCCGATAGAAACTTTGGGGCACTCTTTGAAGTACTTTTGTGTTGGTTGGAAGGATCTGAGATTGTGTGATGCATATCGTATAGTCATGTCCACAGATACTTGAGGTGACAATGGAGTATCTAGGTGACATTAGGGTTTTGGTTGAGTTATGTCTTAAGGTGTTATTCTAGTACGAACTCTTTTATAGATCGATCCGAAAGAATAACTTTGAGGTGGTTTCGTACCCTACCATAATCTCAGCGTTTGTTCTCCGCTATTAGTGGCTTCGGAGTGACTCTTTGTTGCATGTTGAGGGCTTGTTATATGATCTATCTATGTTATTATTGTTGAGAGAACTTGCACTAGTGAAAGTATGAACTCTAGGCCTTGTTTCCTATCATTGCAATACCGTTTACGCTCACTTTTACCATTAGTTACTTGCTGTTTTTATTATTTCAGATTAAAAAAACCTATATCTACTATCTATTTTGCACTCGTATCACCATCTCTTCGCCGAACTAGTGCACCTATACAATTTACCATTGTATTGGTGTGTTGGGGACACAAGAGACTCTTTGTTATTTAGTTGCAGGGTTGTTTGAGAGAGACCATCTTCATCCTACGCCTCCTACGGGTTGATAAACCTTAGGTCATCCACTTGAGGGAAATTTGCTACTGTCCTACAAACCTGTGCACTTGCAGGCCCAACAACGTCTACAAGTAGAAGGTTGTGTAGTAGACATCAAGCTCTTTTCTGGCGCCGTTGCCGGGGAGGCTAGGTAAAGGGTACTCACACTCCGTCAACTAAGCTCTTTTTTGGCCGTGCGGGGTGAGTGCTTGAAGGTATATCTTTAGATCTTGCAATCAAATCTTTTTGTTTCTTGTTTTAGCACCAGTCTAGTTTATAAAAGAAAACTACAAAAAAATGGAATTGAGTTTGTCTCATACGCTTCATCTTTTTAATATCTTTCGTGAGTATGATGGAAAGGAAAATTGTGCTCAAGTGCTAGAAGAAGAATTACATAGAATTCTTGGCATAAAATATGTGAATGATGAGCATGATTGCAATGTTGTTAGTATGAATTCCTTGAATATCCATGATGCTAATGATATGCAAAGCCACAAGCTTGGGGAAGCTATGTTTGATGGAGATGATATTTTTTGTCCCCCAAGCTTGGATGAGCAAATTTACTATGATGAAAGCATGCCTCCTATCTATGATGATTATTGTGATGACACGTATGCTATAAAGAATAATGATAACCATGAAACTTGTCATCTTGATCTTAATTTGCAATCATATGATAGTTATTTTTTGAGTTTGCTCCCACTACTATTCATGAGAAGAATTTTGCTTATGAGGAGAGTAGTAAATTTTCTATGCTTGTAGATCATGAAAAGAATGATTTAGGTGCTGGTTATATTGTTGAATTCATTCATGATGCTACTGAAAATTATTATGAGGAGGAACATGTGCTTGTAGGAATTGCAATAATGTCAAGTTTCCTCTCTATGTGCTTAAAATCTTGAAGTTATGCTTGTTTTACCTTCCTATGCAAGTTGATTATTGTTCCCATAAGTTGTTTGCTCACAAAATCCATATGCATAGGAAGTTGGTTAGACTTAAATGTGCTAGTCATATGCTTCATGATGCTCCCGTTATGTTTCAATTCTTATATTTTATGTGAGTATCATTGTCATCATCATGCCTAGCTAGAAAGGCATTAAAGAAAAGCGCTTGTTGGGAGACAACCCAATATTTATCCTTACTGTTTTTGTGTGTCCACATGATTATGCTACTGTAGTAATCATGTTTTATAGCTTTTGTTTCAATAAAGTGCCAAGTAAGCCCTTTAGGATAGCTTACGGTGATAGTTGTGTTGATCCTGCTGAAAATCGGAAACTTTTGCGCCCAGTAGATTAGTTCTGTTAATTCACAGAAACATGCGTATGATATGATTCTTTTTACTATGGATTGGTACACGAATTTCTTATGACTTCCTAATTTTTTTTGGATTTTTGGAGTTCCATAAGTATACGTTTGATACATATTACTACAGACTGTTCTGTTTTTGACAGATTCTGTTTTCATTGCGTTGTTTGCTTATTTTGATGAATCTATGAGTAGTATCGGAGGGTATGAACCATAGATAAGTTGGAATACAGTAGATATTACACCATTATGAATTTATAATGAGTTCATTACAGTACCTAAGTGGTTGCTTTATTTTCTTATACTAACGGAGCTTACGAGTTTTCTGTTGAGTTTTGTGTTGTGAAGTTTTCAAGTTTTAGGTAAGGATTCGATGGACTATGGAATAAGGAGTGGCAAGAGCCTAAGCTTGGGGATGCCCAAGGCACCCCAAGGTAATATTCAAGGACAACCAAGAGCCTAAGCTTGGGGATGCCCCGGAAGGCATCCCCTCTTTCGTCTTCGTTCATCGGTAACTTTACTTGGAGCTATATTTTTATTCACCACATGATATGTGTTTTGCTTGGAGCGTCATTTCCTTTTGTTAGCTTTTGCTTTCTGTTAGTTAGAATAATGTTTTGCATCTTTAGTTTCAATAAAAAAAGTCAAGGATAGCCTTTGCCATGCTTATTTTGCTAGTATACATGTTGCTGTTTGAAAAACAGAAAGTTTTCCGCTGTTGCAAAAATTCCCTAGAAAAGTAAGAGCATGATATAATGTTAAAACTTTTTGCATAATGAGCTCTGATAAATTTACTACAGTGGTAATTTTAGTTCATAATTTTTGGAGTTAGGGAAGTATGATAAATCTTGCATTCTTTACAGACTGTACTGTTTTGACAGATTGATGTTATCGTTGCATTGTTTGCATATGTTTGCTTGTTTAATGATTCTATTTGGTGATAGGAGTATTAAATATGCAGAGGCATTTAGTATTCAATGTTGAATAATAATTTTAGCGATTTTTTACGGTAGAAAATGATAAGGTTTTGCATTGGTTTATACTAACCTATCTCACGAGTTCTTGTTGAGTTTGTTGTGAATGAAGCTTTTGATAAAAAGAGAAACCATGATATGAGAGGAATTAAGGAGACACAAAAGTTCAAGATTTCGGATGCCCAAGGCATCCCAAGATAATATTTCAAGAAGTCTCAAGCATCTAAGCTTGGGGATTCCCCGATAGTCATCCCACCTTTCTTCTTCAACAACTATCGGTTAGTATCGGTTGAGCCTAAGTTTTTGCTTCTTCACATGAGTTGTGCTATCCTTGCAATGTAGTTTTCTCTAGATTTGCTTGCTGTTTGAATAGAGTATCAAGATCTGAAATTATTAAATGGGAGAGAGTCTTCGCATAGTTGCATAATTATTTAGCTACTCACACTACTAGGAAAAGGCATGCTAGTGGTGCACCGAATTTGCCTTCTAATGGCGCACTACTGGTGCGCCACTGGCATCACGCCATTAGAATTAAATTCTAATGGTGCACTACTGGTGCGCCATTAGTATCTGGTGTTCTAATGGTGCACCGCTTAGTGCGCCATTAGTATAGCCTGCAGTGCGCCATTAGAATGCCTCCCAGGGGCCATATGTACAAATGTGCTTTGGCATTCTAATGGCGCACCAGCAGCTAATGCGCCATTAGTGTGATGATCACAGTGCGCCATTAGTGTCTTGTGTGGTGCGCCATTAGTATGAATATTAGGTTTTATTTTTTATTGCTTTTCTGATTTTTGCACAGGTTACAAAATATATTATTGCATAGAATATAGACAGCAGCACACAGCAACATCAGATTCATCAAATGCAATAGAAGATTAGTCTCCGAATACAATTCATCATATTAGTCTCCGGATTCAAAAGACCGGACAAAGATAAAACATTACAAGTCTCAAGACCGCGAGTATCGAGTTTGCCTTCACATTACAAGTCGATATCGATCATGGACCTTCACTTATATCTTTCGGAGTAGTTTGTCATTTGCTCTAGTGCTTCACTTATATCTTTTAGAGCACGGTGGTAGTTTTATTTTTAAGAAATAGATGAACTCTCATGCTTCACTTATATTATTTTGAGAGTCTTAATAGCATGGTAATTTGCTTAATGTTAATATACTTAGTGTTCAAGTTATGTGAAACTTTCTTTTGAGTGAATTGAATACTAAGATAAGTTTGATGCTTGACAATTGTTTTGAGATATGGAGGTGATAATATCAAAGTCGTGCTAGTTGGGTGATTATGAATTTGAGGAATACTTGTGTTGAAGTTTGCAAGTCCCATGGCATGCATGTATCATTAAAGTTGTGTAACAAATTTGAAACATGAAGTGTACCTGGCTTGTGCATCCTTATGAGTGGCGGTCGGGGACGAGCGATGGTCTTTTCCTACCAATCTATCCCCCTAGGAGCATGCGCATAGTGCTTGGATTTTGATGACTTCTAAATTTTTGCAATAAGTATATGAGTTCTTTTGACTAATGTTGATTCCATGGATTATACGCACTCTCACCTTTCCGCTTTTGCTAGCCTCTTTGGTACCGTGCATTGCCCTTTCTCACCTTGAGAGTTAGTGCAAACTCCGCCGGTGCATCCAAACCCCGTGATACAATACACTCGATCACACATAAACCTCCTTATACCTTCCTCAAAACAGCCACCATACCTACCTATCATGGCATTTCCATAGCCACTCCGAGATATATTGCCATGCAACTTCCATCATCATCATCATGACATACATTACTTTTGTCATATCGCCATTGCATGATCATGTAGTTGACATCATACTTGTGGCAAAGTCACCATGCATTATTTTTTATACATGTCACTCTTGATTCATTGCACCATCCCGGTACACCGCTGGAGGCATTCATATAGAGTCATATCTTGTTCTAAGTTTCGAGTTTTAATCCTTATGTTGTAATCAATAGAAGTGTGATGATCATCATTATTAGAGCATTGCCCAAAAGGAAAAAAAATAAAAAAATAAAAAAAGAAGAAAGGCCAAAAGAAAAAAAAGGAAGGCCCAAAAAAAAGAAAAAAAAGAAAAGAAAAAAGGGCAATGCTACTATCTCCTTTTCCACACTTGTGCTTCAAAGTAGCACCTTGTTCCTCATGTAGAGAGCCTCATATATTGTGCTTCAAAGTAGCACCTTGTTCTTCATGTAGTGAGTCTCATAAAGTTGTCCTTTTCATACTAGTGGGAATTTTTCATTATAGAACTTGGTTTGTATATTTCTACGATGGGCTTCCTCAAATGCCCTAAGTCTTCATGAGCAAGCGAGTTGGATGCACACCCACTAGTTTTCTTTTGTTGAGCATTCATAGCTCTAGTGCATCCGTTGCATGGCAATCCATACTCCTCATGTTGACATCAATTTATGGGCATCTCCATAGCCCGTTGATTATCCTCGTCAATGTGAGACTTTCTCCTTTTTGTCTTCTCCACACAACCCCCATCATCATATTCTATTCCACCCATAGTGCTATATCCATGGCTCGCGCTCATGTATTGCGTGAAGGTTGAAAAAGTTTGAGATTATTTGAGTATGAAACAATTGTTTGGCTTGTCATCAGAGGTATAGAAGTTGGGAACATCTTTGTGTGACGAAAATGAAGCATAGCCTAACTATATGATTTTGTAGGGATGAACTTTCTTTGCCATGTTATTTTGAGAAGACATGATTGCTTTATTAGTATGCTTGAAGTGTTATTATATTTATGTCAATCTGAACTTTTGTCTTGAATCTTTCGGATCCGAATATTCATATCACAAGTAAGAAGAATTACATTGAAATTATTCCAAGTAGCACTCCGCATTAAAAATTCTTTTTTATCATTTACCTACTCGAGGACGAGCAGGATTAAGCTTGGGGATGCTTGATACGTCTCCAACGTATCTATAATTTTTGATTGCTCCATGCTACTTTATCTACTGTTTTAGGCAATATTGGGCTTTATTATCCACTTTTATATTATTTTTGGGACTAACCTATTAACCGGAGGCCCAGCCCAGATTTGTTGTTTTATGCCTATTTCAGTGTTTCGAGGAAAAGGAATATCAGACGGAGTCAAAACGGAACGAAATCAACTGGAGAAGTTATTTTTGGAAGGAAATCAACCCAGGGAACTTGGAGTGCATGTCAGGGGAGATACGGGCTGCCCACGAGGATGGTCCCCCCCAGGCACGCCCCCTACATCGTGGGGCCCCCGTAGCTCCACCGACGTACCCCTTGCACCCATATATACCTACGTACCCTAAAACTTCCAGAACAGCAGATAGATCGGGAGTTCCGCCACCGCAAGCCTCTGTAGCCACCAAAAACCTCTCGGGAGCATGTTCCAGCACCCTGCCGGAGGGTGATCCCATCACCGGTGGCCATCTTCATCATCCCGGCGTTATCCATGACGAGGAGGGAGTTGTTCACCCTCGGGGCTGAGGGTTTGTACCAGTAGCTATGTGTTTGATCTCTCCCTCTCGTGTTCTGTCTCGTGTTCCTCTATGGCACGATCTTGATGTATCCCAGGCTTTGCTATTGTAGTTGGATCTTATGATGTTTCTCCCCCTCTACTCTCTTGTGATGAATTTAGTTTCCCCTTTTGAAGTTATCTTATCCGATTGAGTCTTTTATGAGAACACTTGATGTATGTATTGCCATGATTATCTGTGGTGACAATGGGATATCATGTGCCACTTGATGTATGTTTTGGTGATCAACTTGCGGGTTTCGTGACATTGGAAACCTATGCATAGGGGTTGGCACACGTTCTTGACTCTCCGGTAGAAACTTTGGGGCACTCTTCGAAGTACTTTTATGTTGGTTGGATGAATCTGAGATTGTGTTATGCATATCTTATAATCTTGCCCACAGATACTTGAGGTGACAACGGAGTATCTAGGTGACATTAGGGTTTTGGTTGATTTGTGTGTTAAGGTGTTATTCTAGTAGGAACTCTTTTATAGATTGATCCGAAAGAATAACTTCGAGGTGGTTTCGTACCCTACCATAATCTCTACGTTTGTTCTCCACTATTAGTGGCTTTGGAGTGACTCTTTGTTGCATGTTGAGGGCATGTTATATGATCTATCCATGTTATTATTGTTGAGAGAACTTGCACTAGCGAAAGTATGAACCCTAGGCCTTGTTTCCTATCATTCCAATACCGTTTACGCTCACTTTTATCATTAGTTAGCTTGCTGTTTTTATTATTTCAGATTACAAAAACCTATATCTACTATCTATTTTGCACTTGTATCACCATCTCTTCGCCGAACTAGTGCACCTATACAATTTACCATTGTATTGGGTGTTTTGGGGACACAAGAGACTCTTTGTTATTTGGTTGCAGGGTTGTTTGAGAGAGACCATCTTCATCCTACGCCTCCTACGGATTGATAAACCTTAGGTCATCCACTTGAGGGAAATTTGCTACTGTCCTACAAACCTGTGCACTTGCAGGCCCAACAACATCTACAAGAAGGTTGTGTAGTAGACATTAGCCGTCGCCACTGATCTGTATGGGGTTGGCGCCGGTGCCCGACGGCCCACTGTTGATGATGGCATCTCTTGCGGAGGTGCGTGTAGTTAGCACTCTTTAGGATTCGCTCCTTTTGTTCCCTGCGAGGAATCGAGGAACACACCCCGTGGGGGTTTGTAAGGTTCTTGTAGTTCCATTTGCTAATATGATCCTTATCGTGAAGTGGTGCGAGATGCTCATCCCGTCTTAGCTTAGTTCCTCCTTCCAAACCTCGCGAGGAGCTTGACGCTCTGCGCTGACAGGTCCCGGTCCCAAGGCAGGCTTCAGCCGTCGCTGGTATGCCAGGTCACGATGCCGTGGTCAAGGCCAGGAGGTGAGCGGCCCGGGGTCCAGTAAGAGCCCCTGAGTCGCGATGCTCAGGAGGTCCCCTTTAGCACTCAAGCAGTCATCGTTCGGTGAGAAAGGAGCGCGTCGTTGCCAAAACGGGATTGCATTAGGTGTGAGGTTGGTGCTGCGGTAGCTAGTATTTCCGGGGGATGACTTATCTCTGGAGTCAGGAGCCTCTCCTTGGCGTGGCGCCAGGCCTGCGCATTGGCAGCTAAGGAGTTGCCTGGCGAGGTCCCCACGTGCCTCTTCCCTCTCGCCTTTGCTCCCCTTCGCCTGGCGAGGCCCCGGTTTATATAATGCACCAGTGGCCTAGGATAACAAGAGTCCTAGCCGAATACACCGGTGGGGGAGGAGTCCTTGCCTTGATCGTCAAGTCTTATGGATTCTTCCTTGTATGCGGCAGCTGTCCGGACTGGCCCACGAGTATACGGCCATGGGGGTCCCCGGCCCAATCCAACTGATCGGGAGACGGCGCGTTGAGTACCCCCTAGTCCAGGACACTGTCAGTAGCCCCCTGAACCGGTCTTCAAGTTAGGGATGCTCCTCGATTCTTCCGAACTGTTCTTCATCTTCGGTTGCCGGTCTTGAAAACTGGTTCAACAAATCTTCTCATCTTCTATCTTGAGGATCGCCAAAATGCATTCGACGAGTTTACACGTCGGGTATCCGAGGATCCCCTTTAAGTTTCCGTCCTTTATCAATGCCTTGTTATTTTTATGCCACACCTCGGGTTTAAAGTTGTTCCCGGGTGGCAACGTCCTCTTGCGTCCGAGATCCAACTCCTGACTGCATTCAAGGTATCTTTTGCAGCCGAGCACCAATGTCGTACTGCTTCGCAACTCTAACGTTAGACTATGTATCCGAGCTCGAACGCCGGACTGTATCCGAGGTGTCGTAAATCACCTTGGTTCAAAGAAGTTTAAAGGAGTTTAGCCGAGCTTAACGCCGGAAATGCCCTCTATGGAGCCAGCCACTAGCGCCCGAGCTTTATGCCGGACTGCTTCCCAGGTGGTGCACCACCCCGAATGTGGGCCGATTTTTGTCAATATTTTTGATTGGTGCAATTTATTCTCTGCCGAGATACATAGCCAGTAGCCCTCAAGGTGGGTATCAGTCTAAAACCCGAGATGCACATGAAAGATGACATAAGACCGCTGATCCCTGTAGCCGCTGAGACTCGGGTTGATTTGCAAAATCGGTCTGAGGATCAAGTCCTAGCTCGGCAGAATACTTCGGGACACAAAAAGCGGCGTGCTCAGTCCTCGAGACTTAGGTTGGGTGCGGCCGACCAACATGAGGATCAAAATCTCCTCGGAAACTGTATTGCACTTAAAATTTTCCGCATTGGACAGGCAATGTAGTAGCCCCCGAGACACTGGTCGGGTGGCAACGCCAGATTAGTGGATCGATGTGCCCCTTTAATATTTGTAAATAATAAGCCCGAAGCCCAGTAGCCCCCGAGCCTTAATGCGGGCACGGGAGGCCGAATTAAGGATCGATATCCATAGTAAAATCACAAATTATGTGTAATGACTCTATGTATCCAAGTACTTTACGTCATTAATGCTCGGATCTGCATTGTACAAAACTTTGTTGACCGACCATCGGCTTCCACCTCCTTCGCCAATAGACGAGGAGTGTTTGTCCTACTTTATAAAGCCTTTATGAGGGCAAAGATTTACAACAAACAAGGCAATCTGGCCATACGGTTTTATAAGCAAAGGTACGCGAAGAGACATGTTATATTACTGTTTAATAGAAGAAATGTCTTCCAAAGAAAATAGTCCCGCCATTGGTTCCTGTCTTTGGGTTGTCATGCTAAGCATGATCATGAAACCTCAGCTCCAATGTAAGAGCAAAATATCGAGGATTTAGTATGGGAGGCCAGTTAATAGCCCCCAGTAGTGTTCGGCGACAGTCGAGGTCAAGCCGTAAACACTTCGGCCATTGTTATGAATGGCCCGTCGTTTAACGCCGTCATCGGATCGCCGACCAGTTTACGCTTATTGTGACAGTCAGTTTTCGGCTTTCTCCACTGAGGTGCTTAACCATGTGAGCTGGAAGCACAATCGCAGTGGTTCTCCCTTTGCACACCTAGCCGAACAAAGTAGAACATAGGAGGCAAGCGCAGGAGCCGGGCAACCCAACTATTTACCGAAGACACAATTCGAAACTGATGCATATATTACAATATCCGAGAATGTTTTTGCCGAATCTCTAAAGGTGTCCGGCGTTGCACTGCGAGACTTGTGCTGAAAACACACAAATAGTTTAAAAGTGCCATGGGCTCGAAAAGCCAAAAAGCTTATTCAAAAGGTTAATGTCCGAACTAGATCAAGTGTTCGGTGCCAATCCGAAAATTGGACTTTAGAAAAAAAAAGGTGCTTCTGTCGTGCTTTAACATGACACATCCTATCTCAAAACTTCAAGCGGGTCAGCCTACGGCTTCAACCTCCTATCTTGAAGGCGGAGTACTTCTTACTAGGCCAGTTTAGCAAACTATACTCTAGCGGCTTTGAGAGAGAAATTAGGCTCCCCGGCTAGTGACCGCACACTTGTGTCGAAAAAAGGAGTGATAAATAAAAACTTTGCAACGACTAAGAAGAAAAACACTTATCATAAAATGGCTCATACAAATTTAAGAGCCCTCAAGCGACTTGGGTAAAAGAATGATTGCATGTACCGAAGTACTTATATCATATCTATGTTCAACCGAACTTTAAACGCGTCTTAACCGACCGTCGGCTTCTCCCTCTTCGGTCAAGGACCGAAAAGTGCTATGTACTCCATCTGTCGAGAATATCGACGGTGTTTCCAATAACCAGGCAATCAGGCCATAAGGCTGTAACAGACAAAGCGCGCCCAGGGAACTTATGCTATATTACTGCGAAGAGTAAGAAGCATCTTCGAAGAAAATAGTACCCCCACCGATACCTTTCTTCGGTGCTCATTGTTATTATGAGACTTGTGCAATAGATTTTTTGTACTCATGAGTTCTGTTGTGTGCCGACCATGATTGAAAACAATAAGAGCGCTAGCTTTTGGCTTCACCTAGTCTGAGGTCCGGCTCGGGTGACCCAATCGTGACAATCACAGAGGTGCTCCCTTTACTCCCTAGCCGAACAATCGGGAACGTAGGGGTAAGCACAGGAGCCAGGCAACCCGGCTTGCAAATCGCTTAAGTCAATATGGTGCATATTGTGGCGTAATACACGAACAAGGAACGAAGCCGTACAAGTATAACCATATGCAAGAGAAAAAAGCTTTATGAAGGAAGCCCCCAAGTAAACGGGGTATTTGAATTTGCGCGTCACAAACAAAGTTTGGACAAGGAAATTTTTACAAGCAACTTTTTTCCAAAAAAGTATAATGCTCTGCCGACCTGAACACAAGTTAAAAATTTAAAACTTTGAGCATGAAGACAACTTAGCTGGTTAATGTGTTCGGTATTGATGATGCGGTCCGAGCTTGATGCGGGACAAGGTTCCATCCCCGAGCCGGTCCCGAGGTGGCGGTGCAAAGAGCTCGGCACTCCGAAGTGGTGACATAGCACGGTGAATGCAGGACGGCAGGGTGATGCCGAAGTCCCCAGCATGGGGTAATGAAATGTTGACAAGGCCCCCCGTCCAGCCGAGGTGACGCCAAAGGATATAGCCCGGCTGGATCCTTTTCATGTGCACAAAAAATAGTGCAAACCGGAGATAATAGTAATAATAATAAGAAAAAATTCATTGTGTAACAAATAATTTATGCAAAGTGAGTAATAAAAGAAATATGGCCTGGCGCCGAAGTCAATGTCGATGCAGGGCGGCGGTGTGATGCGGTAAAGGCATGGCAAGGCCTGAATTCACAGGTCGGTTTGAGTTCCGGATGCGGCGTTCGCCGGACTATGTACGGAAACTGTCCGAACAACCATGCGACCATCGTTAATGCGGCCACCATTTGATAGACCTGCGTACATATGACGGACAAACCAGAGTAATAATTCATTGTTAAAATGAACCCTAACAAGCAAAAAATACTAGGATTACTAGCATCTGGCTTATTTGTTGTAGCAATCCGAAGAAATGTGATTCCCAAAATTGGGACTCGATCCGCACACCTATCGCCTGATGGGCGATAAAGCAATGGCATGGCGATGCTGGCAAAGGTTGGCTCGCCGAGGCAAAGCCCTCGGTCCAGCTAACGTGACGGAGCTGGTCGGCCAGTGACCCCGAAGTCTCCGGAGCAGGTTGATGAAGAGATGATTAAGCCCCCGGTCCAGCGATGCAGGTCGTGATGTGGTCGATGCCGGCTTGATGAAGTGACCGTGTGGCGATGCAGGTGTGCCCTCTCTGTGTAATCCGTGGGGCGGCGATGTTGGTGACGATTTATCCTTCGGGATGCCGAACTATTGTTCGGCTAGCCGAGATGATGACCCGAAGAAGTTGAGCTCGTCTCAACAAAGCGACGACGTGTCTAACGCAGGTCGATCGCCGTGGATTGATGTTGTCGGGCTGGTTTGACACTGGCGCGACGGTGAAATTCGTATTGCAAGAATACTTTTAGTACTCATGGGATGTGTTTGAGAATAAAACCCAACATCCCATACGAAAACTTCCTTGAAAAGGGATGTCCGAGATCCCATTCATAAAGAAGATGAATTCGAGTCAGATTCGTTCTCGCGCACGAAACAGATCCAAAAAGTGATGCACTAATCGGAGGTTTCCCGGAGTTTGGACGGTCGGATCGAGCTGAATTTTTGGCAGTTGGTATGGGAATTCCGCAGCAAATCAACGGTTGGATCCTCCAAAGGACATCCGAGCTAGATGCTGGATACCATGCCCTAAACTCGTCCAGATTCTCGTCCAGATTCAACAGGGCTCCGGTATATCGGAGATTGCCGGAGATTCCTCCATCAGAACTCGACGAAATTTTTGCAGGGTTGTTGTAGACCTAATTCCGCATAATTCCACTGAAGTAATCGTTTAAGCGACACTCGAGGAGGCGGTGGTGGCGGATACAAGTTTGCTGTCCAGAAAAACAGCACGGTCGCCTGAGGGCAATGTTGACGTTGAGCCCCGAGCTCCATGGACGACTCCTCCATGATCGTGATAGAGATCGGAGTTGGTGTTGATGAAGGCCTTCATCCGAACATGACGATCGGAGGTAGGGCACAGTCCTCGGTTAAACCAAGGTGACCAGTTGAGCTGGTGACGAAGAAGCCGACGTCGCAATTGACCGGCACAGTCCTCTCAATGAAAGCACCAATGTCGGTGTCAAAACCGGCTGATCTCGGGTAGGGGGTCCCAAGTAGTGCATCTTAGGATCAATGGTAACAGGAGGCAAGGGACACAATGCTTACCTGGGTTCGGGCCCTCTGGATGGAGGTAAAGCCCTACTCCTGCTTGATTAATATTGATGATATGGGTAGTACAAGAGTTGATCTACCACGAGATCGGAGAGGCTAAACCCTAGAAGCTAGCCTATGGTATGATTGTTGTTGTATATGCCTATCGACTAGCCTGGCCCCGGTTTATGTAATGCACCAGAGGCCTAGGATAACAAGAGTCCTAGTCGAATACGCCGGTGGGGGAGGAGTCCTTGTCTTGATCGCCAAGTCTTGTGGATTCTTCCTTGTATGCGACAGCTGTCCGGACTGGCCCATGAGTATACGGCCATGGGGGTCCTCGGCCCAATCCAACTGATCGGGAGACGACGCGTAGAGTACCCCCTAGTCAAGGACACTGTCAATGGCCATCTCACCACCATCTTCAGATCCTTCAGAAAGTTCCTCTCCGTGGACGCGGCCCATGAAAACATGCTTCATGACGGGTTGAACTCGAGTTTGTCTGGCATGCTGAGCCGTCTTGACGAGGTCGGTGCAGTTGTCCGGCTCAGGGCCCGGCTCATTGATCCGGACGATGAAGATGTGGATTCCGTCAAAGGGGACCCGATACCCATACTCAATTGAGCCAGCGTTGGGGCCCCAACCTTCGTCGTAGTTGTAGATCTTGCCGCGACGACTCTTGGTCATCTGGCTCACTATGTATCCCTTGAGCCCTTCGAAGTTGCCCTTCAAGAACTCAAATCCATGGTGCGCTGGCCCCACGGTGGGTGCCAACTGTCGTGAAATTTTCACGTCAGATGTCCTCGTGAAAGGACTTAGTTGTGGAGCCATCGCAACTAGAAAGCTTGAAGGGGTTAATCGGGACAAAGGACACGAGAGGTTTTATACTAGTTCGGCCCCTTACGGCGAAGGTAAGGCCTACGTCTAGTTGGGTTGGTATTGATGTTTCGATCACCAGGGAGCGAGATACGCTATGCCGGCTCTCGATGAGTTGTTTTCTTGCCCTAAGCCGCCAGCAGGTCGTCCCCTTATATACACGGGTTGACGCCCTGTGGCTTACAGAGTCCCGGCCGGCTTATAAACAGCGTCTGGCTCGGGGACTAGTTAAATCTACCTTATGATACAAGTCATGCCATTATGGAGGTTTACTACAACAGGCCTTAAGTCGCCTGTGGGCCTTAAGGCCTCTTATTGAACCGCCATCTTCATGCTTTGGTGTTGGGCTTCTTTCTGGTGAGTCCTCTTTGCGTAACCCGGCCCCTCCTGGGCGGTTTACACAAATTGTTATATCCCCAACACACCTGTCAGCCACACAGGAGCCGGCCCCGCCACTGCCACAATGGATAAGTGGAAGCATAAAACCCCGAAGAAGCTTTCCAGCCTCTGTTTTTGCCCAATTTGTAAAATAAAGTTTTACACATAGGTCCCTGGTAGTAAAACCCATAGAACTTTTTATCCGTAGCTCCGTTTGAGGTGATTCGAAAGCCTACTTCTTCATTTCGTCGAGCCCGTTCTGTTGGTCACACTTTCACTATGGTTTGACACTGTGAAAATGACCATTATGCCCTTGCCCTTGTTCAGCCCCCTCCGAGAGAGTACGCTTTCCGGTGATTCTTTTCACGGCTTCACCGCACTTCTCCCTGGTGCCTTCTTCATCCCCAGGCAAGCCACAATACCCACTTGCATGATAGTCATGCAGTAGCCATGGTTTTCAACTTGAATCTTTATTAAAAGTTTGCTTGTTAAAAAGATGGTTATCGTTGTCCCGGTAATGTTTAGAGTTGGATGTTCACTGTTATGCTGTGTTGTCTTATACTCTGTGATCATGTTATACCTGCTAGTATTACCTTTCATATGTTTATGCTGGTTAGTAGTACATGTTGATGTTGGAGATGGTCGTGCTAGGTAGTATGCCATGCTCAGTGGATATGGTTTATTGTTGATATGGTGGAAAGTTATGTGATACACTCATGATGATGTTGATATTATGTTCATGTATTATAGTTGGCATCAGGTTATTTTATCATGGCTCAACATATTTGCATTCAAGTTTAACCGGATTAAATTGAACTTGAACAACTATTGGCTGAGTCATGGTGCCGCTGAATCGATGTTGACCAGTGCAACCACGCTTACCGGTATGGGATGGTCCTAACAGGGTCTATTGTTGTGCCTCTCGCCGGTGCCTCCAATGAGGAAAGGTTATGGGCGCGTGCTACCCTCATCAGGTAGGCGGAGCATAACCTTGTGTGCCCGTAGTTATTATACCCGGCGGATCCCCGTGTGGGATCATTTATGTGTTGGACCACGACGGTGGTCATTGCGTCTGGAGGTAGGCACGGGGCCACCCATGACTTAGCTCAGTGAGGAGTGAGTCGGAATGGCCGGGAGAGTGTCATAACAGTAGAGCGGTTTTGTCGGAATGCCGTTGGTCCACCCGAATGGGAGTGCGAGGCCATGGGTTCTGTAGTGTGGGTACAGTGTACTAATCTCTACAGAGTGTATATTAAATCTATTGATAGCCGCGCCCACGGATAAGGGCCCAGGTCGAGAGAAGGTCACACCATGAGTCAACAGTAATAAGTAAAATGTGTTTAATAACAGTGAGATAAGTTGGCCAAGTGTTGGTCGGGTTGTGATCGCCGTAAGGATCACGAGCCATGTATTGGTCGGGTTGTGATCGCCGTAAGGATCACGGTTTGGGACCCAGTGTTGGTCGTGGTTGTGATCGCCGTAAGGATCAAGGTGGTATCGAGGATACCGAGCTGTTGTGTATTCATCATGTGGTACGAGAATCGTGGGTAAAGATCAAGCTCCTTGTGGTCATTTACTGATTACTACGGTATCGTTTATACCAAGCTTGATTTGATCCTGAGATGATCGTGTGATGTCTGAGGTTGGTAAGTGATGCATGTGTTGGCTATGAGGTAACCGAGCAGAATAAGTGGTGCATATAGTGTTATCATGTTGCATACTAGTATTGTTGGATTAATATGTTCAGGTTGAGATAGTTGTATCATGTTTATGTTGGTCATGCCATGTTATATTGTTCTGATGATCTCATGATAATTCCTGTTTAACCTGTAATTGCCATGTTGTTGTCTGTCTTGAATGCTTCTGGTTATTTGTGAGATTGCAAGTACATTCAATGTACTGACCTGGCATGTCATGCCAGTTTGCAGGTCATGCAGGATTTGATTGCTTGCTTGTCGTGGTTTCCGTTCGTGCGAGCTAGGATAAGCGTTCCAGCCAGAGTCCCTGCAGAGTGGAGTTCACCACCATCGCCGTTGTTCTGCTGCTAGAGTTATTCCGCTGCTTCGAGTTGTTCTGCTGCTTGCATAGAGCAACTGAGGATGGCTTAGTGTCGCCGTACCGATGTTATTCATTGTAATATCGGAGACCTTGTAATCATATTCGTGTAATAATAGAAGGTTGGTTTGTTCGATGCTAAGCAGTGCTGTATTCCAGAAGACTTCTCCTTGATCTCTGGGGTGGAATACGGGGCGTTCCGATTGTCTCTGAGCCGGGGTACCACAACGCTTGGTATCAGAGCAGGTCTAGCTGTAGGACGCCCCAGATTGCGCGAACATTAGAAAGCGGTAGTATAGACCCCAGTTGGTTTGCTGCACTTGATTGCTACATTTGTTTGTTGCATAGCATGCATATAGCCTTAGTATTTGTGATAACGGTATATCTGGTGAGTGTAGCTCGCATCGGTTCAGATCCACTATAGCTCAACCTTTGCATTTCTCCAGTTCCCTCTTTCTTTCAGTGTTTGGTGTCGTTTCTGTCCCAGCAGAGTGATGCCAAGTGATCCCGACACTGTTTGCTAAAATGGTGCTCGGGTATCACACCGATGTCTTTCCTTCAGTCCCGCCTATCATTTCAGTGATGGACATGCGTCTATCCTGGATCGTTCTTTTATTTTGTCGTGTTGGCAACCCTTATTGATCTTAGATATCAAGAAAGGGTAATGTCAACAGCCTCAGCTTTTCCCCGCTATCCTATTTCTTGGACAAGTACGGATCTTTTTCCGTCCGCTTGATAATAATGTGGTTGCGACCTTCGTGTCTCACTGCATGATTACCGAGTACGTCCTCGCCTCCGAGCTAGTTCAGGTTGCCAACTGGCTAAGCTAGCACTTGGTGTAGAGCTGTTTACACCAATTCTTCCATACATTTATTTGTCCTCGTGCACATCGTCACAGCACATTAGACTGCCATACCGGAGTTTCCGTGAGATTTGTGTGCTTAGTGTGCATGCATATTATTGTGTGACTAGCAGTAATATGTGGTGATTGCTTGATTAATTATCTTAGCAGAATGCTTGTGTGTTTTTGTTTTAGTCATTTCTGTTGTTCTTTTCTTTGGGCTTTCGGTGTTACAAATTTTCCCCTATTAAAGTTGCTCATCAGCCGACACCGGACCCGAAGAGTCAGCAAGAAATGCATATATTTGGAAACTCAGCTAAACAGAATGGAATTATCACCTGACTGCAGTGAAATTGGAAATATCTTGTCTGGATGCAAAAGAAATCCTGGATGGACCGTCAGTATCAAGTTTGCATTAGCGTACATTCATCACAACAAAACGATTAAATCAGCAAGAAGATAAATTGTGTGGAAGGTTGACAGAATATTATCGAAGGTATGGCTCAGATACAAGTTTAATTTTTCGTTGAAGATGATTTTGGAACTCGATGTACCTGGAAGCAAGCAAAAATATGGCATATACTCAGAAAGGAGGATAGTCCAGTGAAACCCCATTTCATGCAAGAAAGCAATAGCAAAAATATTCAGATGGTATGTATATGTGGAAATCGGTCCGCATATCACAATAAGAAGTTTCTGCTGGAAGCAACCCAATCTTCCCTCGCAAAATACCAGAGAAGTTTCCAAGGCAAGATTCATCTATCTTCCTCAATACGATACATGGATGATTTTTCCGTACGGGGTACTCTGCCTTCTTCGGTAAGCAACCGTGAAGACTTTCGGCATAAGGTACCGAGTCTTTCCCCAGCAAAGTCTTTAAGGGGGTAAGCTTTTGAAGCACGATACCCAGTCTTTTTCAGCAAGCTGTCCGATGAAAGTTTCGAGCACAAGCCAGCAAATATTCCTCGGTAAGACATTGGTACAAGGTAGTACACTGTGATTTGACAGCATATGGTAGTGAATCCCAAGAATCAGATCCACAACATTTTGGTCAGGATCAAGAATCAATCAGAATGCACGTCTGTATCAGAATCAGGTTCTCATATATGTGCAATGAGCATACCAACAAGATCTTACAAGTCACTCGGATGAGGATCAGACAACCACGTGAGGATGGTTACGAAAATAAAGCCAGTATATACCACAGTGTGACAAAGTATTATGTGGATTGACGACATCAATGAGCTCAATACAAGTACCCATGAAACTGGAAATTGATCCTGATGAGCCCTTGTCCCCTTTTATCCAATGACAGCACCATGCCTTTGATCTGAGCTGTTTCTAGCTATCCGGGGTGGATGCCGATTTTTGGTGCTCTCTTCAACGACTGTCACAAGTCTGAGCTGCTTTTCGGCCGTCTCGTACAACTGTTGAGTTTCTTTTTGTGACAGTAGCTCTATAGCTGCTTTTTGGCTATTTTACGGAGCTGCCACCTTCTTATTATCCACCCGGTCTCATGCTCTAAGCTGTTTTTCGGCCGTCCTGAGCCGTGGTTGAGTTATTTCAGTAATGTCCCAGATCTGAGCTGTAAAGACCGTTCTGGTGGCTACTGATTTATTTGTCAATTTCTTGCAAGGATTTCGGATGATCATTTTCCAATGATCAGAACATGAGAGGTGTTGAACCTGCCATTTAATGGGTTAGCCTATCAGAAAAATGAGGATAAACTACAATTGCTGAAAAATTGCACCGACAATACCTATGGTCATACAAAGAAGCAATATGACCTAGCTCTTTCAACCAAGGATCCAGACCAAGAAAACAATAATGAAGGAGCAAGACCAGTGATGCAGGTATGAAAATTGTACACGACCCCCATGGTGCAGATCCCCCGGACAGTCTAAGTCAGTATTGATCCACATGGATATGGCTACAGCATGAGTAATCGGCATGAGGAATAACAATCTAGAAGCCTGAGTCCTCACTTATAGGAATCATCATGGACAACCTGTCGTGAACAAAATTTTTCCGTCAGAACCAATGTTAGTCAAGTCTGCAGATATTATCATATGTGCCAAAACCTTTATGCTGGCCGCAAGAGGAGACAATCAAATATTTCGTACAGATCCGATACTCACTACAGTGGAACCGATTAAGATGATTCAGAAACTTCTGCGATGAGTCGGAATCTATCAGAAAACGGTTATGTTTTAACTCACTGTTTGGAACCCAAAGGACCTGTATTTAGTGGAAAAACCCAATGCAATGAGTCAGAGCTTGAGTTTTCATCAGAAAAATCAGATCATCATTACATGAAAGGTTGTCAGTGCCGGATGGCACACTCAGCGGAAATCACTTTTGGATTTGAGAGACGAACATATATTTCAGTCGTGATAATGAAACCACAATCAGCTAGTCAGTACATCTAAAAAGAAATTGGAGCCTATATAAGCATGAGCAAGCTAGGTAAGATCTGTTAGAATGTGGATACAGTAAAGCAAACTACCCAGGGCCAGTCAGATAAAAATTTAATGGGAACAACAATAAAGGAAAAAAGGATACCCGAGTTGGAAATGGTTTCCTAAAGTCAGGATATTCATACTTGTTCCCTGAGCAACCAAATCTCGAGGACGAGATTTCTTTAAGGGGGTAAGGTTTGTGACAGCCTAATTTTTGGCCCTTTCCTTTTCTTTTGTTTTTCCGAGGTTTTGTCTGGGTTTTGTTTTTCTGTGGCTTTGTGGTCTGGAAACTGCAGAAGATGACCTCTTCTTTGCTTCCAGAGTGGATTGTCATTCCCAAAACCTCAATATTCTTTTTATTGGGAATAGTCCTTTTCTATTAAAGGAATAACTCAGATTGCCCCAGGTTGTGAAGCAACATATATTTCCATCATTCCAAAACTTCCCAAGTAATTCTCATAAATTATTTGGGTCACATCTTGATCAAATATGGAAACACTTTTCATTGCCATGTTCAAAAATAATTCTCCAATAATTCATTTCCTATTCTGCCCTAAATGGCACTTTGTGAAGGAAGTGTCATTTATATTCCTCCTATTGACTCCCAACCTTTTTGGGCATGTATATATGTCCAAATAACTGGCCCATGCACAAGTTCAAATTTATTTGCCTAGCCAATCTTCCTCAGTGAATTTTCAAAGTTTCTGTCAAACAGAAGACTTTGTGAAGGAAGTACTAGGTATGAGTACCTAAATGACTTGAACTTTTGCACACTCCTTAATGTGATCATATTAACCCCTTACACCCATTTGCAGCCCCATCCAATCATCTATGTGATCACAGGAGCCAATCTTTGTTTCTGGCAATATTTTCAGGTTGTGAAGCAAGTATATTTTATATTGCTTCAAAAATCCTGATAAATTACCAGATCATTCTTATACCCATAAAACATCTCTCCACACATTTTATCATCATTTCATTGAGCCATTTCACCACCATAATTATTTCAAGTTTCTGGTAAGCAGAGATGTTTGTGAAGCAAGTGCTATTTTGGTTTGTCCATTTGGCATGGTCTTTTTACAAAATCATCATATGACCAAATGGCTAAGCCTTGCCCAATATGAGCTCAAGTGGACACTCCATCTGAGTGCACCATCGTGATCTAGTTTCTGGACCATATTTGGCAGTTGTAAAGCAACTCTGTTAAATCTTGATCCAAACCCATCCATAGTTACCAGGATGTAAGTCCTTCTTTACCTCAACTTCCCAGACAAACTCTTTGGCCTCAAGCATATCCCTGTTGACCACATTGAGTTGGTAAAGTTTACTAAAGTAAACTTCATAGCTCACTAACTATTTAACCAGAGCCTCTTTCACCTTGTTACCACCTCAGTTGAAACCACCATTCGAAGGACTTACCACTAGACAATGTTTGCTAGCTATTTGCCTCCCCCACATGCTAGCACTAGTGGTGACCACCATTTTGGCATGCCTGTTGGCGCGCTCTGCGTGCAATGGCCGTGTCCAAAGCACTATTTGTGCTGGACCCCTCCCTCTCTCGATGTCTTTGCACTCGTGAGCATGTCCAGTGGATGCACCTTGTCGTCGCCGTCCTCCAGGACCCCTCTCCCCCTCCGGCAGCTTCCTCACCAAGGCAAACCGCCGAGCGCCCACGCAAGCACAGTGCTCCATCCGCCGTCTTCCTCCTCGGCCGAATCCTCCCTGCGCCCCTTGGCCTCCTCTGCCCCGTGAGAGTTCTCCCATGTGCACTTGACTTTCGTTTGCCCCCGAGCCCTTGCGCGCGGGCACGCGTCCGTGGCACCGGCCACGCGTCCGGGGTGACGCCAGCGCGGCCTCCTCATCCCACGGCTATTTAAGCCCCTCCCCGCGCAACCCGAGCTCTCCACTCTCCTCACCACTTCCCCAGTAGCCCGCCCATGCACTTGCCTAAGCTTCTGGAGCTCTCCTCGACCGCCATAGCCGCCATGGCCGCCGCCCCCTCCGGCTTAAATTCGCCCAACGCTGAGCCTCCCCCTCCGTTCGTCCACCCCCACTAGCTTCCCCACCTCTCGTAGGGCCTCCCCATCCCATTCGCTCATCGCCGGAACCTGTGTGGTCGCCGTCCCCAAATCTCAGCGGCCGTCATCTGCAGCTCCTGCCACCGTGCGGTACCGCGTCCACGCCCCTCCCCGGTGCTCCCTCTGCCCTGGGATGGAGGCGGCGCGCCACCCCAAGGCCACCGGTGTCCTCCGTTTGGCCGGAGATGGCCTGTGGCACCGGAGCACGTCGTCGGTGACGCGTGCGGCCTCGCCTCTACCTATTCTGGTCGGGAGAATGAGAGAGGAAGAAGAGAAGAGAGGAGAGAGAAGAGTGGATAAGGTGGGACCCACCTGTCAGCCACACAAGAGTCGGCCCCGCCACTGCCATGCTGGATAAGTGGAAGCATAAAACCCCGAATACGCTTTTCAGTTTTCTGTTTTGGCCCAGTGTGTAAAATAAATTTTTACAAATAGGTCCCTGGGAGTAAAACCCTTATAACTTTTTATTCGTAGCTCTGTTTGAGGTGATTCCAAAGCCTACTTCTTCGTTTCATCGAGCCCGTTCTGTTGGACACACTTTCACTATGGTTTGACACTGTGAAAATGACCATTATGCCCTTGCCCTTGTTTAGCCACCTCCGAGAGAGTACGCTTTCCGGCGATTCTTTCCGCGGCTTCACCGCACTTCTCCATGGTGCCTTCTTCATCCCCAGGCAAGCCACAATACCCACTTGCATGATAGCCATGCAGTAGCCATGGTTTTCAACTTGAATCTTTATTAAAATTTTGCTTGTTAAAAAGGTGGTTATCGTTGTCCCAGTAATGTTTAGAGTTGCATGTTCATTGTTATGCTATGTTGTCTTATACTCTGTGATCATGTTATACCTGCTAGTATTACCTTTCATATGTTTATGCTGGTTAGTAGTACATGTTGATGTTGGAGAGGGTCGTGCTAGTCAGTATGCCATGCTCAGTGGATAAGGTTTATTGTTGATATGGTGGAAAGTTATGTGATACACTCATGATGATTTTGATATCATGTTCATGTATTATAGTTGGCATCAGGTTATTTTATCATGGCTCATCATATTTGCATTCAGGTTTAACCGGATTAAATTGAACTTGAACAACTGTTGGCTGAGTCATGGTGCCGCTGAATCGATGCTGACCAATGCAACCACGCTTACCGGTATGGGACGGTCCTAACTGGGTCTATTGTTGTGCCTCTCCCCGGTGCCTCCAACGAGGGAAGGTTATGGGCGCGTGCTACCCTAATCAGGTAGGCGGAGCATAACCTTGTGTGCCCGTAGTTATTATAGCCGGCGGATCCCTGTGTGGGATTGTTTATGTGTTGGGCCACGACAGTGGTCATTGTGTCTGGAGGTAGGCACGGGGCCACCCATGACTTAGCTCGGTGATGAGTGAGTCGGAATGGCCGGGAGATTGTCATGACAGTAGATCGGTTTTGTTAGAACGCCGTTGGTCCACTCGAATGGGAGTGCGGGGCCATGGGTTCAGTAGTGTGGGTACAGTGTACTAACCTCTGCAGAGTGTATATTAAATCTATCAATAGCCACACCCGCGTGAAAGGATCGAGAAGAGGTGTCTAGAGGGGTTTGATTAGACACTTCGTACCAAAAGTTGCAGTTTTTAACTTCTTTAAGTTTAAGTGGAGTTTAGGCACAAGTTTATCTAGCGAAGTTTTTGAAGATCTTTTCGACCTGCGATTTATCATCGAGAAAGAACACCCACGTAAATCTTGAAAAATCATCAACTATAACTAGACCAAAAGAATTTCCACCGAGACTTTTGTAAGCGTTGGGACCAAAAAGATCCATTTGAAGTAGCTCGAGTGGCCTCCTTGTGGTCATGATGTTCTTCACAGGATGCCTTCCTCCAACCTGTTTACCTGCTTGACAAGCGCTGCAAAGTCTATCCTTGTCAAATATGACATCGTTAACTCCAAGGATATGATTTCCTTTAATAAGCTTGTCAATGTTTCGCATACCAACATGACCCAATCGTCTATGCCATAACCAACCTTTATAGGATTTAGAAATAAAGCAAGTTCTAGGTTGAGCCTTTTTAGTGAAATCAACTATGTATAGATCACCTCTACGTACACCAGTAAAGACCATTTTATGATTATCTCTATGAAACACTTGGCAATCTACTTCAGTAAATAGCACATTGAAACCGAAATCAGCAAGTCTAGATACTGAAAGTAAGTTGTATCCAAGAGATGCAACGAGCATGACATTTTGTATGGAGCTATCATGTGATATGGCCACCTTACCGAGGCCAACCACCTTACCTTTTGAGTTGTCACCGAAAGTGACATACTTTAGAGTATCATCGTTTTCAGGAAGATCACGAAACATGTCTTTATCTCCGGTCCTGTGATTGGTACATCCACTATCAAGAACCCATTCCTTTCCTCCTGCCATATATCCCCGAAGATTTGCCATAAGACCAAAGTGTCTCATTGCATCATCAAGATCAAAGTCACTATCATCATCCTCATCATAGTATCCATGTTCAACATTGTCAAGTGTTGGATCAAATCCTAGAGAGGGTGATTCGTTAGAGTGAGTTTGACAATGATCCTGTTTATGAATTTTTATAGCTTCGGAAATAATATCACTAATAATTCCAACATCTCCTTTGGCATGCATAAGGTTTGTAAGCTCAAATAGACAATCGCTTAACATAGGATCACTAGAATTCATCTTACTCAAGGCAATAGACTTATGGAGAACTTCATCTAGATTTTTCAAGGAATAATTTGGAAAGCGTTCCTCAAGAAATTTCCATATAGTGTAGGCCCATTTAAGAGTAGGCAAACATCCAATCAAGTTCCTAGGCAAGCCTCTAGTGATAAGTTCAACAGTTCTAAGATTGTGAATCATATCAATTGACTCATCAAGAGTAGGATGCATAGGATCAACGTGAGGTGCACAAGGACTAGCAATGTACTTGTTCAAATGATATTGATTGAAAATCACAAGCATCTCATTTTTCCACACATGAAAGTACTCTCCATCAAGTATAGGCACTCTATGTCTAAGACTCCCAATAGTAGACTCATCCATCTTCCTCCAATGGTGTTTAAACCAAAGCAATGGAGACCAAAGCTCTGATACCAATTGAAAGGATCAAGAAGAGGTGTCTAGAGGGGGGGGGTGATTAGACATTTCGTATCAAAAGTTGCAGTTTTTAACTTCTTTAAGTTTAAGTGGAGTATAGGCACAAGTTTAACACTGACAATACATATCAAGCAAGCATGCAAAGAGTATATGAGCAGCGGAAAGTAAAGCATGCAACTTGCAAGAATGTAAAGGGAAGGGTTTGGAGGATTCAAACGCAATTGGAGACACAAATGTTTTTGTCGAGGTTACGATAGGTGGTGCTATAATACATCCACGTTGATGGAGACTTCAACCCACAAAGGGTAACGGTTGCGAGAGTCCACGGAGGTCTCCATCCACGAAGGGTCCACGAAGAAGTAACCTTGTCTATCCCACCATGGCCGTCGCCCACGAAGGACTTGCCTCATAGCTGTAGATCTTCACGAAGTAGGCGATCTCCTTGCCCTTACAAACTCCTTGGTTCAATTCCACAAATTTGTTGGAGGCTCCCAAGTGACACCTAGCCAATCTAGGAGACACCACTCTCCAAGAAGTAACAAATGGTGTGTTGAAGATGAACTCCTTGCTCTTGTGCTTCAAATGATAGTCTCCCCAACACTCAACTCTCTTTCTCTCAGGATTTGGATTTGGTGGAAAGAAGATTTGAGTGGAAAGGAACTTGGGGAAGGCTAGAGATTAATATTCATATGGTAGGAATGGAATATCTTGGCCTCAACACATGAGTAGGTGGTTCTTTCTTAGAAATAGCAAGTTGGAAGTGTAGGTTCATTCTGATGGCTCGCTCTACGAATGAAGAGGAGGTGGAGGGGTATATATAGCCTCCACACAAAATCTAACCATTACACACAACTTGCCAAACTCGGTGGGACCGAATTGGTAAACTCGGTCGGACCGATTTAGCAAATTTAGTGACCGTTAGGATTTTTAGTGGGACTGACATGCAACTCGGTAGGACCGATATGGTTAGGGTTAGGGCATAACGTAATCTCGGTGAGACCGATTACCCAAACTCGGTGGGACCGATTTTGGTAATAAGCTAACCAGAGAGTTGGTCTGGCAAACTCGGTTTGGTCGATTACACAAACTCGGTAGGACCGATTTTGGTAATAAGTTAACCAGAGAGTTTGCATTGTAACCTCGGTAGTACCGATTACACAAACTCGGTAGGACCGATTTTGGTAACGGACATACATAGAGAGATTACAATCCCATCTCGGTGAGACCGAGATCCCTATCAGTGAAACCGATTTGCCTAGGGTTTGTAGCAGTGGCTAAGACATCTAAACTCGGTGGCGCCGGAGAGAAAGAATCGGTAGGGCTGAGTTTGACTTTTGGTATAGGCCATATGTGGATGTGAGAAAGTAGTTGAGGTGTTTGGAGCATATCACTAAGCACTTTGAGCAAGCAAGCCATTAAGCAACACCTCATCCCCTCTTGATAGTATTGACTTTTCCTATAGACTCAATGTGATCTTGGATCACTAAAATAAAAAATGTAGAGTCCTGATCTTGGAGCTTGAGCCAATCCTTCGTCCTTAGCATCTTGAAGGGGTTCCAAATCCTTTAGTCCATGCCACTCCAATGTTGAACTTGTCTGAAACATACTAGGTAAAAGTGTTAGTCCAACAAGAGATACGTTGACATTAATTACCAAAACCATCCAAGGAGCACTTGTGCTTTCAATCTCCCCCTTTTTGGTAATTGATGACAACATACATCAAAGATTTAGATAAAGATATAGAGAATAGCAAGTAAAGCTTTGCAAAGACATGTAACATGCATAGCCCCCCCCCCTACATTTATGCAATCATGTGAATATGAAATATAGAAGCATGTGAATGCATGAACATGACAGAGTAAGCAATGTGTTACATGTATCTTGGCTATGTGCATCAGAGAAAAAGATAGCAAAAGATGTGAATGTGGGAAATGTACCTTCATGCTCATGAGTCCTTCTTGCAAACAATATGTACATCAGCAAGAATTCCTCATACACATGACTGTGATACATATACTTACCTTGTGGTCTTGAGTTGGCTTAGGATGGAATGAACCTGTGAAAATAAGGTTAGATAACACAGATAGACCTACTGGCCAGAGCAAGCAAAAGAAACCACAAGAGTACCAAGACTGGGATGACATGTAGAGAGTGAGTACTAAGTACCACATTGAATATGGACATGTCCCCAAAGGTAAATATGTGCAATGAATTTAAAAGAATTTCTTTCCCTTAGGTGTCTTGCTCCCCCTGAATCTAGCATGGGATACTGGGAGAATATAGGGAACAGAAAATCAGACCAAAATGCAAAATCAGAGCTCAAAGAAACAAATGAACAGAGCTAATGCAAATAGGCACATATGAACATGTCTTTCCCCTCAAGAAGACATGTGGCATCTCTCCTCTTGAACACCAAGCATCTGGGTTCCTTGAAGATTACTCTCTTCTTGAGTATTCTCTCCCCATGGAGATATCTCTCTCCCCCTGTTGAAGTGATAAGCTTTGATGTGATCTCTCTCTCCCCCTTTGACATCAATTTCCAAGAAGGGCCTTATGGAGTTTGTCGTGAATGGGTTTAGTCCTTGAGTCACAACACAAAGCAATGATAAAAATGTGATGCTTGTAGAGGACAAGATTCATTGAGTGGAGTTGGATCAAAAGTAAAGCAGGAATAAATGGCAAAATGTTCTTCCTGTTGTGAAATCGGTGGCACCGAGTTGGATGCTTCGGTTGCACCGAATGATTCCAGTTAGACCGAAAACAAGAAACCGGTGGGACCGAGTTCATCACAGAGAAAACACTTGTCACCTCAGCTCCCTAGACAAGTAAGATCTTACAAGGATTTGCAAGGAATTAACTGAAAGATTTGCAATGAATTGGATGCAGGGAATGCAGAACAAATAGAAAAGAGAAGAAATCTAGATGAAGTTTTTTTGAAAGGGGAAACAAATATGCATGAGACAAATTCAAGAGCATAGAAAAGAACACGAGAAAACTTCATCTAGAGATGGTCAGCGACAAAGTCACCTTTGTTAGAGTATATTGACTTAGGAGTAAAGTGAGATCACTTGATCATAGGTCATACTCATCATTTAAGCTCAAAATGGGGTTACCATTTTTCGTTTAAGCATCTTGATGTATTCACATCTTGTCGAGTTGCTTTGACTCATGACTTGGAGTAAAGCTTCTCTAAGATGGAATAACATACCTTGGGTGGTGGTGTTGATCGTGATCATGTAGTTGAACTTGTGTGGGTTGCTCAAGGTTGATGTAGCTCATCAAGAGTTGGGAGCACCACTTGGAATTTGAGTTCATCTACCTACATGGGTTAGTTTTTGCAAGGAAGAGTACTTGTGTATCCAAAATGACAATCATGAAACTCAACATAGAATTTGTCAAAGGATATGTTTGAATGGTTTTGTGCTTCCTTGTCTTCAACCAGCATTGTGTAGAGACTCGGAGATGTAGAGATTGCTCAGGATGTGAGTGAGTTGCAATCTCATAGAATTAGATTCATCCAAGTACCTACATGGGTTAGATAACATGCAAGGTGCAAATATGTCCAAGACATAAGATTTTCATCATCAGAGAAATATCAAGGATTAGACATAAGCTCATGTCTTGCATGTATCTAGTGGAGTTCCTACTCCATGTTTGAATCATCAATGATGTTCAATTCACCTCTTAACCTGCAAAACACATTCTCATCAAGTGGTTTAGTGAATATATCCGCTAATTGCTTTTTGGTGCGAACATGCTTAAGTTTAATGTCACCCTTAGCAACATGATCTCGAATGAAATGGTAACGAACTTCAATATGCTTAGTTCAAGAGTGTTGCACGGGATTATGAGCAATCTTGATAGCACTTTCATTGTCACAAAGTAATGGAACATGTTTCACATATATCCCATAATCTTTAAGAGTTTGGGTCATCCAAAGTAATTGAGCACAACATGAACCAGCGGCAATGTATTCCGCTTCAGCGGTGGATAAGAATACCAAGTTTTGTTTGTTGGAAGACCATGATACAAGAGATCTACCAAGAAATTGACAAGTTCCCGAAGTGGACTTTCTATCAACCTTGTCATCGGCATAGTCCGAGTCGGAGTAGCCAACAAGATCGAAAGAGGCCCTCTTAGGATACCAAATGCCAAAATTTGGTGTATGTATTAAGTATCTCATTATCCTTTTCATGGCCTTAAGATGACATTCTTTAGGAGCAGCTTGATATCGTGCACACATGCACACACTGAGCATGATATCGGGACGTGAAGCACATAGATATAACAATAAACCAATCATAGAGCGATAAACCTTTTGATCGACCGGTTCACCATCTTTGGTCAAGTCAAGATGTCCACTAGTAGGCATGGGTGTAGTCATACCTTTGCATCCTTGCATATTGAACTTCTTCAATAAGTCCTTGGTGTACTTCGTTTTAGAGACAGAGGTACCTTCCTTAGTTTGCTTGATTTGCAAACAAAGAAAGAATTTGAGTTCACTCATCATAGACATCTCATACTTCTCCGCCATTAGCTTCCCAAACTTTTCACTAAAATGAGGGTTAGTAGAACCGAATATAATATCATCAACATAGATTTGGCACACAAATAGTTCTCCATTGACCCTTTTAGTAAAAAGAGTAGAATCAATTTTTCCAATTTCAAAGCCTTTTTCAATAAGGAACTTGGTCAAGCATTTATACCATGCTCTAGGAGCTTGTTTAAGACCATAAAGAGCTTTGTGAAGTTTGTAAACATGATTGGGTTTCTTAGGATTAACAAAGCCGGGAGGTTGTTTAACATAAACTTCCTCCTCTATTTCACCATTTAGAAAAGCAATTTTAATGTCCATTTGGTACAAGGTGATATCATGGTGATTAGCATAGGCAAGTAAGATGCGAATGGACTCAAGTCTAGCAACAGGAGCATAAGTCTCACCATAGTCCATACCTTCGACTTGTGTGTAGCCTTGGGCGACGAGACGTGCTTTGTTGCGAACTACTTGTCCATCTTCATCTTGCTTGTTGCGAAACACCCATTTGGTACCGATGACGTTGTGGTTGTTGTCGGTCTTCTCAACCAATGTCCAAAGTTGATTTCTCTCAAAGTTGTGTAGCTCTTCATGCATGGCGTTTATCCAATCTGGATCTTCCAATGCTTCTTTAACCTTCATAGGTTGAATGCTAGAGATGAATGAATAGTGTTCACAAAAGTTAGCTAAATGAGTTTTAGAGCGAGTGATTCTCCCGGTTTGGATATCATTGTACATTTGCTCGATAGGATGATCTTTAGCAATTCTTGCTCGAACTCATGTCACCTTTTGCTTGGGTCTTGGTTGAGCATCTTCTTCATCTTGTTCTTCTTCTTGGCCTTCTTCATTGTTGGCGTTGTCGTTCTCTTGTCGTGGTGGAGAAGGAGGTTGTTGATGTTCGTCTTGATGCACTTCCTCGTTTTCTTCATCTTGGTGTGTCCCACTTGTGGATGCTTCCATATCAACTCTTGGTTCACCTTGTCGTGAGGTAGAAGCTTCCACTTAGACGGACGAGGTACTCTCCTTCACCTCCATTGGACGAATCTTGCCAATAGACAAGTCTTGGATTGCTTCTGAGGGGTCTTTGTCTCCTACATCAATTGGCAATTGCTCTAGTTGCGAGCCGTTAGATTCATCAAACTTCACATCTACCGTTTCTTCAACCTTTCAGTTGAAATTGTTGTAGACATGGTATGTGTGAGAGTTTGAGCCATAACCGAGTAGGAAACCTAGATGAGACTTAGGAGCAAATTTAGAACGACGATGCTTATCAAGAATGTAGAACTTTGAGCCGAATACTCAAAAGTATCCAACTTGGGGTTTCTTACCTGTGAGAAGCTCGTATGCCGTCTTGCCGAGTAGCTTGTGAAGATACAAGCGATTTGTTGCATGACAAGTTGTCTCAACCGCTTCCGCCCAAAAGTGCTTTGGTGTCTTGTGATGAAGCTATGTACCTAGGGTAGGGTCATGGACCTGTCCAAGATACCCTCGCCAAGGACATCTCTAGAAGAAACCGCCTTCCAATCGACCATGTTATGTTCCACTCGACGGACTCGAAGATACTCGACCATGAAGCCAATCACTCGACCGCCAGGACTAAAGTCACTCTGCATGTAAATGGTCGGTCATTAAGTAGCCTTTATGGTCATCATAGCACTTTATTTGTGACGTTACCAGTAATGCCCTACCTTAGTGTACCTTAAACCCTGCATAACTGAGGGCCGGAGGGGTCTGGCGAACTCTATATAAGCCACCCCCTCCTCAGTGCAAAGGGTTGGGACCCCTGTAACTCATACTCATATAATCCAGTCGACCGCCTCCGGGATCCGAGACATAGGGCTGTTACTTCCTTCGAGAAGGGCCTGAACTCGTAAACATCTTGCGTATACAACTACTCCATAGCTACGATCTTGCCTCTCCATTCCTACCCCCCTATTCTACTATCAAACTTAGAACCACGACAGTTGGCGCCCACCATGGGGTAGGTGTCTTAGTGATTTATTGGAGAAGTTGGGATTTTTCCGATCTCCCTCATCATGGTTTCAGGCAGAGTTTTGGTTGAGGGTCGCGAGATCCGTCTCGGCGTGCTCACATTCATCGCCGACGACTCCGCTTGGCTTCAGGAGGCTCCACTCAACGTCGACGCGCTCCCCGTCCGCGGGGCGACGCACTTTCGCGCGTGGGTGCATGGCGTCCTCCTACGGCAACCATCGACCCAGTATCGGTCGACCCCTGTGTCGTCCTCCCTCCCTGTTTCTGGCCGACACAAGCGCTCCGGTCGGTCGAAGCTTCAGCGATGGGTGAGACACGCGGTGGCCCGCCAGTCGGCCACTCCCCAAGTCGCAGCAATCGAGCCCGACAAATCTCTCTACGGCCTGTTTGATCTGTCGACTGGCTCCGCAGAGACTGCATCCGAGTGCGACATCAGTGATCCAGCGGCGGAGGTTCTGATGGTCAATGGACCACGCAGTCCTCCTGGCTTTCCCCGCACCGACAGAGGCGACGGCGGAGGCGATCCGTCGCAGGTCCACGAAGAGTATCAACCCGAGCACCTCACTTCGCTGTAGAGGGAAGAACTTCGCCGCCGGAACATTGATGCGCTACACAGTCCTATCGTCGGAGAAACCCCCGAGGCTCGTGCCTTAGAGGATGCGCGCTTGGCCAACTTGGCTGAGCGCACTCGACTGGAGAACCTCCAGCAAGCACTCGACAAGCGTGCGCGGCAACGGGTTCCAGACTCCAGCCGACGTCAACTCTTTCCACCACCGACTCAGGTATATCGAACTCCAATTCAGAATCTAGCAGCTGCAGCCCGTATAGCAGAGTTGATTCAGCCTTCCCAGTCGGAGGTTGGCAGAGGCTTGTTACAGATCAGAGCATTACTTCGGGCAGCAGGAGATCAAAATTCAGATGTATCACAGTCACGGAATAGGATTCACAGCAGATCCATTGCTGCGAATACAGTCCAGTCGGCCCATAGCCCAAGATCGCCCCCAAGGCATGAGGAATGTGGAGACCGGCATGATCAGTACAAGAACCGTGAGCAGTATGATCACCGATTCGATCGCAATGATCAACGTCGAGTGCACACCCCTCCCCCAAGGGGTGGATCATACGCTCCTCGACAGCAGGATGACAGACGTCAGCACAGTGTTGGGCGAAGGATTCCAGTCGACCCCAGGAAACCAGGCTTTCATGTGAGATCCATTATCATTCAAGGTTTGGTCGACAGGAACAGAGCTCACCGAGAAGGTCATGACAGAGATGTGCCCACTAGCAGAAGAGTTCACGTCTCAGGACCAGAGTGTTTCAGTAGAGCCATTAGGGCCGCGGTGATTCCTCCCAACTTCAGATTGGCGACTGGAGTCAGTAAGTTCACTGGTGAGTCCAAGCCTGATACTTGGCTTGAAGACTACCGAGTGGTTGTTCAGATTGGCTGCGGCAACGATGAGGTGGCCATGACACATCTGCCCCTTATGTCGGAGGGTTCGGCCAGAGCATGGTTGAATGAGTTAGCACCCAGCAGCATTTACACTTGGGAAGATCTTGCCCGAGTGTTTGTCAAAACATTTGAAGGAACTTGCAAGCGACCAGCGGGGTTGACAGAGCTGCAATCCTGTGTGCATAAGTCGAATGAAACTCTGAGGGATTACATCCAGAGATGGATCACGTTGCATCACACGATAGAGAATGTATCTAATCACCAGGCAGTCTGTGCCTTCAAGGAAGGTGTTAAGAACAGAGAGCTAAGTCTAAAATTTGGTCAAACCGGAGACATGTCTCTAAGTCGAATGATGGATATTGCCACCAAGTATGCCAATGGTGAAGAAGAGTATCGGCTCCGGAGTGGCAAGTACATGTCAGCCGCGCATAAAACCGGTGGAGGGAACTCCAGTCGGAAGCAAAAGCGGAAAGCCGAGCTAGTTGCTCCTGGAGAAGCCTTGGCCGTGACTCAAGGAAAGTTTAAAGGGAAACCCAAAGGGTCTTGGAACCCTAAGAAGGTGAAGGACAAGGAAGGGAATGACTGATGGATTTGATGTATCACATCCACACGAAGAAAGATGAAGATGGTAAATTCATTTACCCGAAACATACCACTCGACAGTGTCGGCTCTTGATCCAGTAATTCCAGGGGAAACAGCCCAAAGATAAGGAAAATGAGTCGGACAAAGTTGAAGACAAACAAGATAGTGATGATGGATATGCCCAGGTCAATTCCACCCTGATGATTTTTGCTGATGTAGACAGCAAAAGTTGATTGAAAGCTATTAACCGAGAGGTGAATATGGTTGCTCCAGCGACACCCAGTTATCTGAAGTGGTCTCAGACTGCCATCACATTTGACCAGTCCGATCATCCGACACACATAGCCACCCCTGGGAGGCAAGCTTTGGTGGTCGATCCAGTCGTCGAAGGCACTCGACTGACTAAAGTCTTGATGGATGGTGGCAGTGGCCTGAATATATTGTATGCAGAGACATTGAAAGGGATGGGCATTCCGATGTCCAGACTCAGTACCAGCAACATGAGTTTCCATGGAGTCATTCCTGGAAAGAAGGCGGAGTCAGTCGGCTAAATTGCTCTTGATGTGGTTTTCGGTGATTCCAAGAATTACCGCAAAGAAAAGTTGACGTTTGAAGTTGTGGATTTCCAGAGTGCTTATCATGCTATTTTGGGTAGGCCAGCTTATGCACGTTTCATGGCTCGACCATGTTATGTGTACCTCAAATTGAAGATGCCTGGTCCCAAAGGTGTGATCACTATTACTGGCAATCGGAAGAAGGCAGAAGAGTGCTTTCAGAAAGGCTCAAAGATCACCGATGTTTAGATGGCAGTGGTAGAGCTATACGAATACCAGAAAACTGCAGATCCGAGTGATTTGTTGCGAGCCAAGAAGCCTGCTATAGAATCAGCGTTTCAGTCGTCCAGTGAGACAAATCCTATTCACATTCACCCGACCGACCCCAGTGCTGCTCCGACTCACATCTCAACAACACTCGACTCCAAATAGGAAGAAGCGCTCGTCCAGTTCCTCCGTGAGAACTAGGACATCTTCGCAAGGAAGCCTTCTGACATGCCGGGTGTTCCCAGGGGGCTGGCTGACACCATCTACGAGTCAACTCAAAAGTGAAACCTGTTAAGGAACACCTTCGACGGTCCGCCATCTAGAAGAGAAAGGCCATTGGCGAGGAGGTGGCTCGGCTCTTAGCAGCAGAGTTTATCTGAGAGATTTACCACTCCGAGTGGCTCGCCAATGTTGTCATGGTCCCCAAGAAGGACAAATCACTTCGCATGTGCATTGACTTCAAACATATCAATCGGGCCTGCCCGAAAGACCATTTTACTCTCCCCCGCATCGACCAAATAGTCGACTCGACTGCGGGATGTGAGCGCCTGTCTTTTTTAGACGCCTATTCCGGTTACCATCAGATCCGTCTATATGGACCCGACAAGATCAAAATAGCTTTCATCGCTCCATTCGGGTGCTTCTGTTATGTCACCATGCCATTCGGCCTCAAGAATGCCGGAGCCACGTTCATGAGGATGATTCAGAAGTGTTTGCTCACTCAAATCAGTCGGAATGTGGAAGCATACATGGATGATATTGTGGTCAAATCACCGAAGGGTCTTGACCTGCTGATTGACCTCGCTGAAACATTTGCCAACCTCAGGAGGTATGATATCAAGCTTAATCCATCAAAGTGCACATTCGGAGTTCCTAGCGGAAAGTTACTCGGTTTTCTCATTTTCGAACGAGGAATCGACGCCAACCCAGAAAAAGTTGGTACTATACTCCGAATGAAACGCCCTGTGTGTGTGCACGATGTCCAGAAGCGTACTGGACTCTTGGACGATTTAAGTCGATTCATCTCTCATCTCGGTGAAAGGGCATTGCCTCTTTACCGACTGATGAATAAGTCAGACAAGTTCGAGTGGACTCCCGAAGCTGATGCAGCGTTTGCAGAGCTAAAAGCCCTGCTCTCCACCCAGCCGGTGCTTGCTGCCCTGATCAGCAAAGAGCCTTTGCTGCTTTACATTGCAGCCACAGGACTAGTCGTCAGTATAGTACTTACGGTCGAGCGGGAAGAAGAATAAAAAGCCTTTAAAGTTCAGCGCCCACTGTACTATCTTTCTAAAGTTTTGACCCCATCAAAGCAAAGATATCCTCATTATCAGAAGCTTGTATATGGGATTTATATGACCACGGAGAAGGTAGCTCATTACTTCTCTGACCATTTCATTACAGTCATTAGCGATGCTCCATCGTTAGAGATTCTACACAATAGAGATGCAAGCGGTCGAGTGGCAAAATGGGCTATTGAACTCCTTTCCTTGGATATCAAGTTTGAGGCAAAGAAAGCCATCAAGTCCCAAGCAATAGTAGATTTCATCGCCGAGTGGACGGAACAGCAACTGCCGACTCAAGTTCACTCGAAGCACTGGACCATGTTCTTTGATAGTTCTAAGATGGTGAATAGTTCTGGTGCTGGGGTAGTGTTGGTTTCCCCCCGAGGAGATAAGCTCAGATATGTGCTCCAGATCCACTTTGATTCCTCCAATAACGAAGCAGAATACGAAGCACTTTTGTATGGGTTGCGTATGGCCATTTCACTGGGCGTCCATCGCCTCATGGTCTATGGCAAATCAAATTTGGTGGTTAATCAGGTGATGAAGGAGTGGGACGTTAGAAGTCCGGCCATGACTGGTTACTGCAATGCAGTGAGAAAGCTAGAGAAGAAATTCGAGGGGTTAGAGCTTCATCATATACCCCGACTGGAAAATCAAGCGGCTGATGATTTGGAAAAAATAGGTTCCAAGAGAAAAGCCATTCCCAGTAATGTGTTTTTGGAACACATCCACACACCATGAGTTCAAGAGGATCCTTTCACCGAAGAAGTCCCGCAGCCAAAAAGTGTCACGGATCCAACTGAAGTTGAGGTCCCAGCTGTGGTTGACCTGATCATGGAAGTTTTGGTCATCACTCCCGACTGGACGGTGCCATACATCGCGTATATCCTAAGGAAAGAGCTCCCGGAGAATGAAGAAGAGGCTTGATAGATCGTCCGTCGATCCAAGGCCTTTACTGTGATAACGGGACAGTTGTACAGGGAAAGCGCGACTGGAGTCATCCAGAAATGTATAACACCAGAAGAAGGTCAGATAATTCTTGACAATATCCACTCGGGGACCTGTGGTCATCATGCGTCCTCTCGGACCATTGTGGCTAAAGCATACCGAGCGGGATTTTACTGGCCAAGAGCAAATGAAATGGCGAAGGAAATAGTCGACAAGTGTGAAGGATGTCAGTTCTATTCCAATATGTCACACAAACCCGCCTCAGCCTTGAAGACCATTCCACTCATTTGGCCCTTCGCTGTTTGGGGATTGGATATGGTTGGACCACTGAGAACTAGCAGGAGCGGCTTCACCCATGTACTGGTGGCAGTCGACAAGTTCACTAAGTGGATTGAAGCTAAGCCTATCAAGAATCTTGATGCCGACATGGCTATCAGCTTCATCAGAGAGTTGATATTCAGATATGGAGTTCCGCACAGCATCATCACTGATAATGGGTCAAACTTCGATTCCAACGAATTCAGAGCCTTTTGCGCCTCTCAAGGCACACGAGTCGACTACGCTTCAGTCGCTCACCCCCAGTCGAATGGACAAACAGAACGAGAAAATGGTCTAATTCTCAAAGGACTGAAACCCCGATTAACGCGTGACCTCAAGCGTGCAGCCGGCGCATGGGTTGACGAACTTCCATCAGTTCTTTGGGGATTAAGGACCACCCCTAATCGGTCGACTGGAAGAACTCCATTCTTTCTGGTCTATGGAGCTGAAGCAGTTCTGCCGAGTGACCTGCTTCACAATGCACCCCGAGTCGAGATTTACACTGAAGATGAAGCAGACAAGCCTGACAGGACGCAGTCAACCTTCTAGAAGAAGATAGAGAGATGGCCATGATCCGATCGACTATCTATCAGTAGGACTTGCGTCGATTCCATGCCAGAAACGTGAAGAGTTGAGCCTTCCAAGAAGGAGATTTGGTTCTCCGAGTGGATCAGTAGAAGCCACACAAACTTGCTCCTACTTGGGAAGGCCCCTTCATCGTTACCAAGGTTCTCCACAATGGAGCATAGCGTCTTTACAACGCTGATCGCCAGATTGACGAACCACGAGCATGGAATGCGGTGCTGCTTCGCCCCTTTTATACTTAACTACTCACTCGGATGAGATGTAATAAAAGTACCTCTGTAGTTTGTTTATCAGAGACAAGGGTGTTATAATTTTGCCAGTGATTGTTGTTACTTTTGTTTACGTGAGAAATCCCCCAGTGTGTGGCTTAGCTGCGAATCCGTTTCACCTAAGTTTGTAAAAAAATCCCTACCAAGTGGTGAGCCAGCCTCCCACTTGGGGGTTTAGCTGCGAATCCGTTTCGCCTAAGTGTTTAAAAATCCTACCGAGTGGTGAGCCAGCCTCCCACTCGGAGGCTTAGCTGCAGTCCAGTACTCGCATAAGTATTTAAAAATCCTACCGAGTGGTGAGCCAGCCTCCCACTCGGGGGCTTAGCTGCAGTCCCAGTACTCGCCTAAGTTTTGAAAAAAATCCTACCGAGTGGAGAGCAATCCTCCCACTTGGGGGCTTAGCTGCAGTCCCAGTACTCGCCTAAGTATTTGAAAATCCTTCCGAGTGGAGAGCAATCCTCCCACTCGGGGGCTTAGCTGCAGTCCAGTACTCGCCTAAGTATTTGAAAATCCTACCAAGTGGAGAGCAAACCTCCCACTCGGGGGCTTAGCTGCAGTCCAGTACTCGCCTAAGTATTTGAAAATCCTTCCGAGTGGAGAGCAATCCTCCCACTCGGGGGCTTAGCTGAAGTCCAGTACTCGCCTAAGTATTTGAAAATCCTACAGAGTGGAGAGTAAACCTCCCACTCGGGGGCTTACCTACACTCCAGTACTCGCCTAAGTATTTGAAAATCCTTCCGAGTTGAGAGCGATCCTCCCACTCGGGGGCTTAGCTGCAGTCCAGTACTCGCCTAAGTGTTTGAAAATCCTACCGAGTGGAGAGAAAACCTCCCACTCGGGGGCTTAGCTGCAGTCCCGTACTCGCCTAAGTATTTGAAAATCCTTCCGAGTGGAGAGAAATCCTCCCACTCGGGGGCTTAGCTGTAGTCCAGTACTCGCCTAAGTATTTAATCCATTCTGATCCGCAAGGATGACGAGGTGCAGGTCGACTGCTACCTTCTCCTTCGGAGCTACGCCACAAATACAATGTGCGCTCTGCAAGGATGACAAGGTGCAGGTCGACTTCTACCTTCTCCTTCAGATCTACGCTACAAATACAATGTGTGCTCTGCAAGGATGACGAGGTGTAGGTCGACTGTTACCTTCTCCTTCGGAGCTACGCCACAAATACAACATGCGCTCTACAAGGACGACGAGGTGCAGGTCGACTGCTACCTTCTCCTTCAGAGCTACGCCACAAATACAACATGCACTCTGCAAGGACGTAGGTCGACTGCAACCTGTGCTCCATCCCTACCTGCAGGAGCGATGAAGCGCAGGTCGACTGGACTTTCCACCTTAGAGCTGCGTCTCAAGCACTAAAGTATATTCCGAGTGAAGAACAAAGTTCGCTCGAAGGAAAATGCAAGCACATTCATCAATAAGCCAAGTTTAGATAACATACTACGGATTCGGAAGTGCTCAGGCATCAAGCTTGTAAAAGTTTATCGGTTACAAAACCACTCGGTATTCCGAGGCAAATTTAAATAGAAGCATAGAAGTTTTTTACTCCTCAGGTGGAGGACTTGAAGGCGCGAAAAATTGGTCCAGGTTGATTTCGTCAGCAATCCGAGTGGCGGCAGCAATGAAGGCCTCCATGAAAACTAGAAATCGTGCTTCTTGGTATTGGCCACTTTGATGGATGCCAGTTTGTCCTCTCGCGCATCCTTGCAGTGAAAACGGACCGGCGACAGAGCAATGTCGGCACCACACCTGGCAGAAGACTTCTTCCATTCTTGCACTCGACCTGGAATGTCATTCAGTCGAGTCATTAAAGACTCGAGGTCATTTTTAAGTGGCTCTCCTGGCCAGAGTGTCGTGTCGACTCGCGACACCGCAACCTTCAGTCGAGCGAGGTAGTCAACCACACCAGCAACACGAGACTCCAGTCGGAGCACGTTCATAACGGCTTCGTCCTTCACAGGAGAGTTAATGGGGTCCAAGCTTGTCTCCACTCAACTGGTCTCCTCCTTGAAGTTTTGGCAGAATTCTGTAAACACAATTCGAAGTTAAGCCAACAGTTCTATGATGAGTTGATGATAGCAAGTCAGTCGGATAGAAGAGATTACCTTCAAGCATGATGAATAACTTCCTAGAGAGCCCTCCCAGATAAGCCTCCAGATCGTTCTTCTTCCTCGCCAGTTCGCTAGCCTTGTCACTCAGAGCTATCTTATCATTCTTTAGGTGGCTGACCTCCTTGTTGGCCGCGTCGAGAGCAGCTTCCAAATTGGTGTTCTCCTCTTCAAGTTTACCGACTGAAGCCAGCTTTTCTTCCGCAAGCTTCGTTTTCTCCAAAGCCGCCTTCTGCGCCTTGGCGAGGTCATGGTCCTTCTTCTTCACAGCCTCCTTCAGTTTATCTGCAAAGTGACAATGAGATAAGAATCACGAATGGATAGAAAGATAAAGACAGTCGTCAAGATTCTCACCAAACATACCTTTTGCTTCATCCTCCGCCTTCTTAAAGTTCTCCTGAACAAGCTTCAAGTCAAGGTCGAGCTGGATATGCTTGTTTTCCAATTCAATATAACGAGCCACAAGCTCGCAAGATTTCTGCAAAGGGTCAGTCGACAGACATCAAAGATAGGTTGCTTCCGAGTGACTAAGAGAAAAATCATAGCATTTCTAAGACTACAGCCGAATCAAACTATTCAACAGTAGTCTCGGGGACTACACCCTGTGGGTGCACTCAGTGTGCCCCCACTGGTTCTAGCGACTCGGTCCGATCAGTCGGCCGAAAGAGACAAAGAGGTTATGATCCTAAAACTATAGCACTATAGCTAACTGCCAGCAATCAACCATGATCTACCAGAAAAAACAGGTTCTTCAGACCTTAGTCGACTGCCAGCAGTCGACCATGGTCTCGGGGACTACACCCAGTGGGTGCACTCAGCGTGCCCCCACTGGTTCCAAGATTCCATTCGACATGGCCTGACCAGACCGAGTGGTTCAAAATACGAAGACTACAACCGACTACCAGCAGTCCACCATAGTCTCGGGGACTACACCCAGTGGGTGCACTCAGCGTGCCCCCACCAATCCAAAAATTCAATTGACACACCCAGTGGGTGTACAGATACAAAGATCTTTAGAAAGAAAATCTTCAGATAGCATATCCTAACATAACAAGCGGTGAACAACTAACCTGAATGTTGCTCTGAAGGGCTAAGCTATTGTCATAAGCCGCCTGGCTGGCTTCTCGGATCGTCTTCACCTGCTCCATCATGATCCCCGCCTGTAATATAGCCTCCTTAGCAGCACCCGCTTGGTCCTCTGGGATGTGGTGGCTGGCGAAAAGGGAAGGCGGATCAGCAGTCAACGACGAAGGTCGAGCACTCGTCAACGGCACAGCGAAAGACACGGAAGGCCGAGTGATGTTTCCACCCTCCTGAACCAGTGTCTCAGGCTCTGATGCAGTCTGAGTGGTCTTGTCGGCCGGCGCCTTTCTGTTCCTCCTCGACCTCGGCGGCGCCTCGTCGTTGTCATCAGGGAGATCAATGACATGAGGAAGAGCTTCAGGTCCAAAGTTTAAAACGAAAATCAAATCGACCAAAAGTGAAACTTCAGAGATCATACCAAGGTTGGAGGTGGCAGCGTCTTCCATTTCTTGGTCTTCGTTCCTGGCGGAGGTCTCGGAGTTAGCAGCACTGCGGAGTTCAGAAACCAGTCGGTTAGCCAACGAGTCGACCAAGAGTTTGTCCATGATAAATGAGAAAATGCAAGTTCTGCTATTACCCGGAAAAGGTGGGAACGACCATTCACATCTTGGGCAAGGCCTTCGGCAGCTTTCATGATGCCGCTCGGGGATGCTTCGGCACTTTTTCAGTCGGCGCTGGAGAGGTAGTCCGACGGTGCTTCGGCGACTGCCAACAGGAACAGTCGCTTTGCCACGCTCGACCGCAGGGTCGTGGATGATCTTGGATCGCCTTTCCATGCGAGGAGGATCGACTTCGACTTCCTCCTCTTCACTGGAGCCGTCGTCATCCTCTTCCCCCTCACCGTCAGATTCCCACTCCTCCTCACTTTCACATCCGCTCGCCTCCTCCTCCTTGGCCTGTTCTTGTGCCCCGTTGGGCATCGAGTATATCTCAGTGGTAGCCTGGAAGACAACAAACAGGACAAAAGTCAGTCGACTGATTTTAAGCAAACAGAATGAAGAAAACAAAGTCACAGTCGGAGATGCAGAATCGGACCTTGTCTACTTCGTATGATTGGTCGAGTGGAGGAATCCTCCTGGCCCCTCGAGGGTTGACCTTGTTCCTTGTGATGGCATCCAACCACCTCTCCAGTGTGGCATCCTCGACCTCCTCCGGGTGGATCCGAGTGGTGTCCTCAGTGCCAGAATACAGCCACATCGGATGGTCTCGAGCTTGAAGTGGCTGGATGCGTCGTCGGAGGAAGACCTCCAAGAGATCCATGCCGGTCACCACGTCACGATGAGCTGGACAACACGCTCGAACAACACCTTAACCCGCGCCTTCTCCTCCGGGATCACCATCAAAGAGGATGGCTTCCTCACTCGGTCCATGGAAAAAGGAGGGAGTCCATTCGACTGCCCTGGCATCGGTTGGTCTTTGCAGTAAAACTAGGTCGACTGCCATCCACGGACCGAGTCGGGAAGGATCGTAGCTGGAAAAGAACTTTTCCCCCTCATCTAAACCCCAAGACCCCCACACATCTGAATCACGTGTGTTCTCTCGTCACTCGGATTGGCCTTTTTCACCGTCTGGGAGCGACAGATGAAAATGTGCTTGAAAAGACCCCAATGAGGCCGACAACCCAAGAAATTCTTGCACAAAGACATGAAAGCGGCGAGGTACACAATGGTATTGGGTGAGAAGTGGTGGAGTTCCGCCCCAAAGAAATTCAGAAATCCCCGAAAGAAAGGGTGAGGCGGCAAAGAAAAACCGCGGTCGACATGGGTGGCCAAGAGAACGACCTCACCATCCTGAGGCTGCGGCTCAGATTCCTTCCCCGGGAGCCACGCCGACCCATAGGGGATCAGTCCTCCATTGGCCAGGTCGTCAAGATCTTCTTGACGAATCGTCGAGCGGATCCAGTCGCCCTGGATTCAGCCCGCGGCGGGCCAGCCCTCGATGAAGATCCGTCCCGACTGGTCGCCCTTCCCTTCTCCTTCGTCGTCGCCTTCTTCGCCCTCTCCAGGGCTGCCGTATGCTCTTTCACCATCCTCGCCGGCGAGACGCGCACAGAGCAGCGGCATTGAGACGGAAGCGAATTTGGCCGATAAGTCTGAGGAAGAGGGGAGGAAATGAGAGCGCATTGTTCAAAAACCAACGTTCGGGGCCTTATATGAGATTACTTCCGAGTGACTGACTTGTAGGCCCAGTCGATCCAGTCAAATCCCGCAATAGTCACGCGCGCAATACGTGGCGAAAAAGGTGGCGTGGAGATCGATGCGTCCTTGCCTTATCCCATCCGATTACTGCGGCCTCTTCAACCCGCGCGCTTCCCAAAATTCGAATCCCATTAAATCCGCGAGCTACAGAGCAACTTGTTAGACGGGAGATTTCCTCCACTCTGTCGTTCGAAGTTCTCCAAGTAAAGAAAATTCACTCGACGGATACAAAGAATGGATCAAGGCGACTGAAAAAGAAGTTGATGCCGTCACCTAAGTTCATTGATCCACAACAAGACATACTCATAGCACGAAAATGGGTCGGAAGTGTGTTCAACTCCTTCCCCACTCAAACCTCAATCGATTCAGGGGCTAATGATGAAGCTATGTACCTAGGGTAGGGTCATGGACCTGTCCAAGATACCCTCCCCAAGGACATCTCTAGAAGAAACCGCCTTCCAATCGACCATGTTATGTTCCACTCGACGGACTTGAAGACACTCGATCATGAAGCCAATCACTCAACCGCCAGGAGATCTAAAGTCACTCTGCACGCAAATGGTCGGTCATTAAGTAGCCTTTATGGTCATCATAGCACTTTATTTGTGACGTTACTAGTAACGCCCTACCTTAATGTACCTTAAACCCTGCATAACTGAGGGCCGGAGGGGTCTGGCGAACTCTATATAAGCCACCCTCCTCCTCAGTGCAAAGGGTTGGGACCCCTGTAACTCATACTCATATAATCCAGTCGACCGCCTCCGGGATCCGAGACGTAGGGCTGTTACTTCCTTCGAGAAGGGCCTGAACTCGTAAACATCTTGCGTATACAACTACTCCATAGCTAGTATCTTGCCTCTCCATTCCTACCCCTTATTCTACTGTCAGACTTAGAACCACGACATCTTTTACTCATCAAGCATCATTCTCGCCATTTCTATGAGCGTCCGGTTCTTCCTCTCAAAAACTCCATTTTGTTGAGGTGTGTATGTAGCCGAGAACTCATGTGAAATCCCTTCTTTGTCAAGAAAGGTGTCCACATTTGCGTTCTTGAACTCTGTTCCATTGTCGCTGCGAACTTTCTTGATCTTCACTTCAAATTGATTTTGGGCCTTCCTAGTGAAGTTTTTGAAGATCTTTTGGACCTGCGATTTATCATCGAGAAAGAACACCCACGTAAATCTTGAAAAATAATCAACTATAACTAGACCAAAAGAATTTCCACCGAGACTTTTGTAAGCGTTGGGACCAAAAAGATCCATGTGAAGTAGCTCGAGTGGCCTCCTTGTGGTCATGATGTTCTTCACGGGATGCCTTCCTCCAACCTGTTTACCTGCTTGACAAGCGCTGCAAAGCCTATCCTTGTCAAATATGACATCGTTAACTCCAAGGATATGATTTCCTTTAATAAGCTTATCAAGGTTTCGCATACCAACATGACCCAATCGTCTATGCCATAACCAACCTTTAGAGGATTTAGCAATAAAGCAAGTTCTAGGTTGAGCCTTTTTGGTGAAATCAACTATGTATAGATCACCTCTACGTACACCTGTAAAGACCATTTTATGATTATCTCTACGAAACATTTGGCAATCTACTTCAGTAAATAGCACATTGAAACCGAAATCAGCAAGTCAAGATACTGAAAGTAAGTTGTATCCAAGAGATTCAACAAGCATGACATTTTGTATGGAGCTATCATGTGATATGGCCACCTTACCGAGGCCAACCACCTTACATTTTGAGTTGTCACCGAAAGTAACATACTTTAGAGGACCAGAGGACCATCATTTTCACCAAGCTCATGAAACATGTCTTTATCTCCAGTCATGTGATCGGTAAATCCACTATCAAGAACCCATTCCTTTCCTCCTGCCATATATCCCCGAAAATTTGCCATAAGACCAAAGTGTCTCATTGCATCATCAAGATCAAAGTCACTATCATCATCCTCATCACAGTATCCATGTTCAACATCGTCAAGTGTTGGATCAAATCCTAGAGAGGGTGATTTGTTAGAGTGAGTTTGACAATGATCTTGTTTATGAATTTTTATAGCTTCGGAAATAATATCACTAATAATTCCAACATCTCCTTTGGCACGCATAAGGTTTGTAAGCTCAAATAGGCAATCACTTAACATAGGATCACTAGAATTCATCTTACTCAAGGCAATAGACTTATGGAGAACTTCATCCAGATTTTTCAAGGAATAATTTGGAAAGCGTTCCTCAAGAAATTTCCATATAGTGTAGGCACACTTAAGAGTAGGCAAACATCCTATCAAGTTTCTAGGCAAGCCTCTATTGATAAGTTCACCAGTTCTAAGATTGCGAATCATATCAATTAACTCATCAAGAGTAGGATGCATAGGATCAACGTGAGGTGCACAAGGACTAGCAATGTACTTGTTCAAATGATATTGATTGAAAATCACAAGCATCTCATTTTTCCACTCATGAAAGTACTCTCCATCAAGTATAGGCACGCTATGTCTAAGACTCCCAATAGTAGACTCATCCATCTTCCTCCAATGGTGTTTAAACCAAAGCAATGGAGACCAAAGCTCTGATACCAATTGAAAGGATCGAGAAGAGGTGTCTAGAGGGGGGGTGATTAGACACTTCGTACCAAAAGTTGCAATTTTTAACTTCTTTAAGTTTAAGTGGAGTTTAGGCACATGTTTAACACTCACAATACATATCAGGCAAGCATGAAAAGAGTATATGAGCAGCGTAAAGTAAAGCATGCAACTTGCAAGAATGTAAAGGGAAGGGTTTGGAGGATTCAAACGCAATTGGACACACGGATGTTTTTGTCATTGTTCCGATAGGTGGTGCTATCGTACATCCACGTTGAAGGAGACTTCAACCCACAAAGGATAATGGTTGCGCGAGTCCACAGAGGGCTCCACCCACGAAGGGTCCACGAAGAAGCAACCTTATCTATCCCACCATGGTCGTCGCCCATGAAGGACTAGCCTCACTAGCGGTAGATCTTCACGAAGTAGGCGATCTCCTTGCCCTTACGAACTCCTTGGTTCAACTCCACAAATTTGTTGCAGGCTCCCAAGTAACACCTATCCAATCTAGGAGACACCACTCTCCAAGAAGTAACAAATGGTGTGTTGTTGATAAACTCCTTGCTCTTGTGCTTCAAATGATAGTCTCCCCAACACTCCACTCTCTCTCTCAGGATTTGGATTTGGTGGAAAGAAGATTTGAGTGGAAAGCAACTTGGGGAAGGCTAGAGATCAAGATTCATATGGTAGGAATGGAATATCTTGGCCTTAACACATGAGTAGGTGGTTCTCTCTCAGAAACAGCAAGTTGGAAGTGTAGGTTCGTTCTGATGCCTCTCTCTACGAATGAAGAGGAGGTGGAGGGGTATATATAGCCTCCACACAAAATCTAACCGTTACACACAACTTGCCAAACTCGGTGGGACCGAATTGGTAAACTCGGTCGGACTGATTTAGCAAATTTAGTGACCGTTAGGATTTTCGTTGGGACTGACATGCAACTCGGTAGGACCGATATGTTTAGGGTTAGGTCATAACATAATCTCGATGAGACCGATTACACAAACTCGATGGGACCGATTTTGGTAATAAGCTAACCAGAGAGTTGGTCAGGCAAACTCGGATTGACCAATTACACAAACTCGGTAGGACCGATTTTGGTAATAAGTTAACCAGAGAGTTTGCATTGTAACTTTGGTAGTACCGATTACACAAACTCGGTAGGACCGATTTTGGTAATGGACATACACAAAGAGATTACAATCCCATCTCGGTGAGACCGAGATCCCTATCGATGAAACCGATTTGCCTAGGGTTTGTGGCAGTGGCTAAGACATCTAAACTCGGTGGCGCCGGATAGAAAGAATCGATAGGGTCGAGTTTGACTTTTGGTATAGGTCATATGTGGATGTGAGAAAGTAGTTGAGGGCTTTGGAGCATATCACTAAGCACTTTGAGAAAGCAAGCCATTAAGCAACACCTCATCCCCTCTTGATAGTATTGGCTTTTCCTATGGACTCAATGTGATCTTGGATCACTAAAATAGAAAATGTAGAGTCCTGATCTTGGAGCTTGAGCCAATCCTTTGTCCTTAGCATTTTGAAGGGGTTCCACATCCTTTAGTCCATGCCACTCCATTGTTTCACTTGTCTGAAACATACTAGGTAAAAGTGTTAGTCCAACAAGAGATATGTTGACATTAATTACCAAAACCACCCAGGGAGCAGGTCGAGACAAGGTCACACCATGAGTCAACAGTAATAAGTAAAATGTGTTTAGTAACAGTGAGATAAGTTGGCCAAGTGTTCGTCGGGTTGTGATCGCTGTAAGGATCACAGGCCATGTATTGGTCGGGTTGTGATCGCTGTAAGGATCACGGTTTGGGACCCAGTGTTGGTCGTGGTTGTGATCACCGTAAGGATCACGGTGGTATCGAGGATACCGAGATGTTGTATATTCATGATGTTGTACGAGAATCGTGGGTAAAGAGCAAGCTCCTTGTGGTCATTTACTGATTACTACGGTATTGTCTATACCAAGCTTGATTTGATCCTAAGAAGATCATGTGATGTCTGAGGTTGGTAAGTGATGCATGTGTTGGTTACGAGGTAACCGAGTAGAATAAGTGGTGCATATAGTGTTATCATGTTGCATGCTAGTATTGTTGGATTAATATGTTCAGGTTGACATAGCTATATCATGTTTATGTTGGTCATGCCATGTTATATTGTTCTGATGATCTCATGATAATTCTTTTTAACCTGTAATTGCCATGCGGTTGTCTGTCTTGAATGCTTCTGGTTATTTGTGAGCTTGCAAGTATATTCAATGTACTGACCTGGCGTGTCATGCCAGTTTGCAGGTCATGCCGGATTTGATTGCTTGCTTGTCGTGGTTTCCGTTCGTGCGAGCTATGATAAGCATTCCAGCCAGAGTCCCTGCGGAGTGGAGTTCACCACCGTCGTCGTTGTTCCGCTGCTAGAGTTATTCCGCTGCTTCGCATTGTTCTGCTGGTTGCATAGACCAACTGAGGATGGCATAGTGTCGCCATACCGATGTTATTCATGGTAATATCGGAGACCTTGTAATCATATTCGTGTAATAATAGAAGTTTGGTTTGTTCTATGCTAAGCAGTGCCGTATTCCAGAAGACTTCTCGAACTCTGGGCTGGAATACGGGGCGTTCCATTTTTCTCTGAGCCAGGGTGCCACACGCCGCCCACAGCCATCGCTACCGCAACACCGTCAAATTCTCAGCAGATGCATACATGGTGCCGCACCAGAGGAGGTACTCTTTCGTATCCTCTCAACTTATTTATCGCAGCAAGAAAATAGATCGCCACTGCTTTACTCTGATTTCTTGTCCATCACTTACTTGCTAGTTGAAAGCAAACATTGGTTGCGAAGTTTCCTTTGTACGGTTTGCACCTTCAGATCCTCCATGGCACGGTCAACACTATACTACCAATGCTTGTGGTTTTCCCCTTTTATATTCCACACTATTTAAATCACAGTAGACTAAATTTCAAAATCGGGTCAGTGGATTTTTCAGAGCTCGCTGGAGTTCGCTGGTGTGAACGAAGGGGCTCGGGTGGGGACGGTCCTTGTGTGGGTGGTGGTGGGGCCTCATCAAACTAAGAAAACTCGACGCGGGTGGGGGTGGGGGTGGGGGAGGAACACAGGCGGCGGGGGCCGATGGTCCGACCGGTGGCCCGTGCGGTGTTCTGTATGGGAAGAATCAGAGACGAAGAAGAACAAGGGTTAGGAGACGTAGGGTCTTCATCCAACCGCCTGAAATGGTCGAGAGACAACAGGGAGTGGCATTCTTAATGCACTCTGGTTCATCATGTGTGGGCACTGCGCAACGAACATTTTATTATCCAACATCTGCTTGCTCTTCTTTACCATGTTCGTCTTCCATTCTTCTTTAATAAGTACTCTCTCCGTTCCTAAATACAAGTCCTTGTATAGATTCCACCATGGACTACATATGGAGCAAAATGAGTGAATCTACACTCTAAAATGTATCTAGATACATCTGTATGTGATCCATAGTGGAAATCTCTACCAAGACTTACATTTTGGAACGGAGGGAGTATGATAGTAGTACAGTATGTTCCTTGTACTGAAGATGAGCAGGGACATTTGCAGTGTAGAGGTCTATACGGTCGGTTGTGATGGACACTTTGAACTCTTCGGGCCTCTTTAATTCGTAGGATTTTGTAAACACAGGAATAGGATTTGTAGTGGCTTGCCCACTTGAATCCTATAAGAATAGCAAGGAAATGCGGGGAGCTGTGTCGCCTTTGAGGTTTGCACTGATATTAGCAGTACCACACCTTTAGTTGAAGAGAGCTGGTATCCGAGGCCTTTCTAGCCGTACCAGCAATACTAGCACATATATTCCAGCAAGTTCCATTTTGCTGATTTTACTCTGATGCTTACAGTTTTCCCGTTATATCTACACTATGATCTGTGTAGCTGCTTTGTGTTGCACTAGCAGCAGTCCACTCTTGAAGCTAAACACTGCAATGACTTACAAAATTGGTACCAAGGCATGGAGTGCCATTCTGGATGCAATGAAACTCATACGCTCCCCACCTGTTGACTCTTGTTCAGAATATGATCCTAATGACTCTTGTTCAAAATTTCCACATATAGAGAGACAACATAGAATTTCATTTCTTTGGGTGTTGTGATTCATCATGAGTGGGCAACCAATATTGTATGCAATGAAGCTTAACCTCAAGATGCTTCCTCTTCTGTTCTTTAACATGTTCCTCTTTTGTTATTCTGTATTTAGTACGTATAGGATGTTCCTTGTCAGGAAGGGGAGCAGGGACATCTGCAGTCAATAGCTGATGGAGTTGTCCTGTACGTGATCAATAGGCTTTCAATTACTAGTGGCAATGCAACACTGTATTTTCATGCCAGTTCCAATTTCCCGATTTATATATCGTGGTTATGGTGTACCCCTTTTATGTACACTATGATCTGCCTAGTTGCTGTGTGCTCTTATTATCATGGTTTGGCAGTAAACTCTCTATACAGTATATTATGAACCTATCATATGCCAACTATCCATACTTCTGGAGCCTATTTTTTGTGTACTTGTGCCATATTATATAAATGCACACACCATATTACGGCACACATGAGCTCTCTCATCAAAATCCAGTCATAGCACACAAGTGTTTATAGGGGCGCCCCTATATTAGAATATCCTTGGCATTACAACGATAATCTCACAACTATTTATGTTTTCATGGTTCTCAGATATTATACATAATTATAGTGGATATCAGAATCCGCACATCAGAAGAATATTGTGGAACACTGCAATGACTTACAAAATTGGCACCAAGGCATTGAGTGCCATTCTGGATGCAATGACACGCATACGCTCCCCACCTGTAGATTCTTGTTCAGAATATTATCCTAATAACTATTCTAACCTCGAGGAGTCAAAGGCAGATGGCCTGTCACGTTCACCCATCAAGGTGCCTGTTCTAATTTGGAAAGTTTTTATTGATTGTGCATATCTTGCATATGTTGTCTTGCATTTCTTCTACTTTGTTGCACCGCCAGCTACTTAGTTTACTCATCATATATCTCGAGATGCCATGCCCATCCATTATCAATACATATTCCATCTGTCATCATACCATGTTTTCCAACTCAAATGTTGTTCTTGTGCATCAGACATGAAAAAGGAAGAGGGTGATTGCCGAACCTGAATGAGCACCAGCAAAGTCCTTGAAAAACGTGGTTGTGCTGGAGAAATCAGACAGCACCCCACTTATATTGGTTGTACAACCAGTGACACAAAACATAGGACCGACTCCAGCAGGTTGTACCCATACTTCACTGGCCACACCACTAGCCCCACCACACAGGACCTGCACTCCAGCAAAAGGTACGGCGATTTGATTTGCCATAGCACCAGTTGTACCACAGAAAAATCCCACTCCAGCAAAAAGTACAGCAAGTCCATCGGCCGAAGACCTATCCCAACTGCAGAGACGACCAATTCCTGCAGATTGGAACCCCATTCCAGTTATTCCCAGTTTAAAAGACAATTCTTTCAATGTTGTTAGGGACTACGTGCATATATTCCCATCATGGGAAGATTATAGTGAAGACAAACACCATTTTCACATCTTCCTCCCACTTACGTGTAAGTGCTATTATTCATGGTGATTATTTTCCTGTTTTCTGCTGATTGAACACATCAATGATTTACATTACATTGTTGTAAGTAGGCGAGGGTCAATCTGGATAGTCATGACGAGCAAAGCTGGATTGCGCTTTTCAAGGAAGCATTGCAGCAGTATCAGTGTTACCTGAGGATATCACACTTTGATGGCAAGTCTATAAACGAATTTCCGATGAAGTCTCCTATGCTAAATTTAGAAGACAGTGAATGGAAGAACCTTGTTATTTACTTGTCTCGTTCCGAGGATGAGGTACTATCTATGATATTGCATGACAATTTGAACTTCTACTTTTCCACATGTGCCTTATGGATCTTTTTTGCAGGATATCTGCTCGAAAAAGAATTCCGGTTTGAAATGAACGAAATGATATCGCAAATATGCTGCCCGCTGCTTTGCTCTTGTTAGTACCTGTTGTCCTATATCACTGTACTTGCATACATACCTGGTTCATTATGTGACAGCAGTATGCATGATAGCTTTCTTATCAATTGTTAGCTCCAAATTATCTGATCTGTATGAATGGTTACATTAGTGTAGAATATATCCAATGCCAATGAAACTTTTTACCTCTGCATTGTTCTTGTAAGTACCTGCTGTCCTTTCTCATTGTACTTATATTAACAGGTAGTTGTTCATGTACCATCACTCTACAGCTTATATTCCTTTGCCCTCCATTTTCTACACATAAGATCTATATTTATTCTTACCATAAGGTTGGATAACAGCAATGGTACTGAAGAAGTTTAGCTCTGCATTGCTCTTAGCTGTACCTTTTGCCTGTACCACTTTACTTACATTTGTAGCTACTTGGTTATGTAGCACCACTCTTCATCTTATCTTAAATATTCTCTATTTTTTCTTATATTGTCACATCTATATTTACTCTTAACAAAATGTAGAATAAAGGCAATGCTTATGAAGAAGATTATGTGGTAAACTTCTTGAATTCCCCCCCCCCCCATCAGCATGGACAATGGCTTTATAGAGCATGCCTACACCAATTATGTAAGTTTGTCCTTCTCAGGCCTTCAAACTTTTTGTGTATATTTTGTTAGGCATGACTGCAACAGCTGTTTATTTTTGGTGTTTGCATCAAATTGCATGTTTCAAGTTTATTATGTAGTTCCTAAACAAAAGTTTGTCCTTCTCAATTTAAGTTTTTAGTTGTACAACCAAGTTCCTTCTTCATACCATGTAAATTAAACAATACAGAGCTAGTGATCTTCTTTTGCCAATCTGAAATGGGATAAATTGACAGCGCACTAACCATTGATACTTATGAGTTCTTGATCTGTAATCCAGTTGTGTCGTGAAGCTACCAACTTGAACAATACCATATTGTGTTAATGCTATTTTAAACTGTGTCACTTTATTCGTCAGTAGAAATGTGCTGAATTGTCAGCACTAATACTTATATGTGCAAAACCTAGCATCTGTCTGCTTGTTTATCTTTTAGAGTGAGGAGGATATAAGTGTCAAACAAGCGCAATCTCATCAGCTTGCTCAGCTGCTTGCGCTGCAGCTCCGAGCAGGGCTAACCTTTCTTGAACTCTATTCTGTTTTGTATATTATTTTGTCGGCGTGTTTAATTGCACGGGTGGGGATTTTTGATGCCTAGTGTATGTAATCTGTTGTCTGCTTGTGCTTTAATATCATAGTGGCGAACTTTGATGCCAGTGGATGTAATATGTTGTAATTTCTTTATTGTATATTCTAGGTTTTTTTATTATTCACGATGCTGCAATTATTTTATTGTATATATATCCTGTCTTCGCAGTAAACCGGCCAAACCGTAACATTACGGTACATAATCGGGCCGTCATGCAAATCACTATGTATGATCCGCATCATGGGCCCTGTCATCTTGGTCCATTAAAAGGCCTAAATGTAAACTGGCCCACTAGTAGATTTGGGCCTTCAATAGGCCAAGTAAACTGTCGGCCCTATTTTCCCAAGAAAAATCAATGGGCTTTTAGGAGGCTGAAAAGTAGGTTGGGCCTGAAACGTGCCGAACAGATCACGGGGCGGCAGTAGGCCGAAATAGACCCCGGCCCATGATTGTGCCAATCAAATCACGGGCTTATAACAGGCCAAAATTGTCTGGTCCTTGTTTGGCCCAATCAGATTATTGGTTGTGAGCAGGCCGGATGAGAGCGTAGTTAGGCCCAACTATATGACGGGCTTTTAACAGGGCGAAATATATATAGGGTGGAAATGTTAAACAGGCCGTAAACAGGCCGAAACTAATATCAGGCCAAATTACTAAATGGGCCTTTAGCAAGTGGGCCCAAAAGCATAGCGTCAATTTGACGGGCTGAATCTGATATGGTCCATAATTTATCCCAAAGCCTCTTAAAGGGTCAGACCTGATCTGGGCCGTAATTTGGCCCAGAATGTGGTAGGCTTTTAATGGGCTGGATCTCATATGGGCCATTATTAGGCCCGGAACGTGGCAGGCCATTAATGGACCGGATCAAATATGGACCGGCATTTGGCCCAAAACATGGCAGCAACTTAATGGGCCGACCTACTAGGTTCCTCAAAATTTTGTGGGCCTTCAGCTGAGCCTGCCCATTATGGTTGGCGAAATCTCATGGGCCTTTAGCTGGGCCGGCCCGTTATGGTCCACAAAATCTTGTGGGCCTTTAGCTTGGCCAGCCCATTATGGTCCGCAAAATCTCATGGGCCTTTAGCTGGGTCGTCCCATTATGGCCTGCAAAATCTTGGGGGCCTTCAGCTGGGCCGGCCCATTATGGTCCACAAAATCTCTTGGGCCTTTAGCTAGGCCTGCCCATTATGGTCCTCAAAATCTTGTGGGCCTTTAGTTGGGCTGGCTCATTTAAACTTTATGGGACACTTTTGGGTCCGTCCACGTGTCAACATATCATAGGCGCATCTCGCCCGTTGGATGAGTGGCACCTATGCCAACGCGGAGCTGACATGTGTTTCCTCCAGCCAATAATGATTTTACACGTGGAAAATACCCATTGGTCCGGACTGTTAACGGGTTATCGGATCCAAAACCGGACCTGATAGCTTAACAGCGTTCCATTACGTTGGATGCCACATGTCGGTCACCCTTGACGAAAGCACTTCTGTGACGCGCGATTTATCGTCATGGAAGTGGACACTTCAGTGATGATAATTTTGGTAATGTCATGGAACACTTCTACGACAGCACTGGTCTGACTATCTTGATTCTATCATAAAATCGTCATGGACGTACATGCATGACAGAAAACGTGACCTACTGTGACAAACATGTATCATCATGCAAGTGTATTTTTTTGTAGTGTAGCCAGAGCTTCCCGGCAATCAGTGCACATGGCAACTTCCATGCCGAGAACTTTGGACTTGGCCTTCTTGCCGGTACTAGGTGCGCTCGATCCCTTAACGACCATCGATGCCTTATCCTTGAGCCTTTTGTTGTGCTTCTTGTTCTTCTTCTGATTAGTAGCCTCGTCGTCATCCTCTGAGTCGACGTCGATGCCATCCTCTTCACCATGGAGCTGTGTCCCCTCCTCCACCCGAGCACACTTATCCACTAGGGTGTAAAGCTCCTTCATAGTCTTGGGCAACCGAACGTTCATCTTGGAACGTACCCGTTGATTGTGCATGTTGGACTGGAATGCAGCTATCACAGCTGTCGGGTGGATGTCAGGAATGTTTCTGTGTACTCGGCTGAACCTCTCCATGTACTTCCATAGGGTCTCTCCTTCCTTCTGCAGGAGGAGTTGCAAGTCGCTGGGCCGCCCTTGTTCTTGATGGCCGCCTATGAAGGTGCCAACAAACTCATGGCATAGGGTCAGCCCAGGTTGAAATGGAGTTCTCTGGCAGGTGCATTAGCCAAGACCTCACATTTGGCTTGAGTGCCAAAGGGAAGTAATTGGCGACCACCTTCTCGTCTCTTCCCCCAGCAACTTGAACAGCTGTGATAGATGCTCAACAACTCTGTCGGGTTTAGTTTCCCGTCGTACTTGTCGGTTCAATATACGGCGTATCTCGTAGTAGGGGTCCTAAGTTAGGCGTCTTGGAGTGATGGTAACATGGACATGGATTTTACCCAGGTTCGGGCCCTCTTAATGGAGGTAAAACCCTACGTCCTGCTTTTGATTGTATTCATATGGGGTATAGTACAGAGTACATGTATCTACCACGAGATGATAGTCATGAATATGAGATTGTCCATTGACTAGCCTGGCCTCGGTTTATATAAGATACCGGAGGCCTAGGGTTTAGGAGAGTCCTTGTCTTGGGGGCCAAGTCTTGTGGAGTCTTCCTTGTAAGCGGGAGGGGTTGTCCGAACTGGCCCATGAGTATACGGCCATGGGGGTCCTCGGCCCAATCCAACTGATCGGGAGACGACGTGGTGAGTACCACCTAGTCCAGGACACCGTCAGTAGCCCCCTGAACCAGTCTTCAAGTTGGGGACGCTCCTCGATTCTTCCGAACTGTTCTTCACCTTCAGTTGTTGGTCTTGAAAACTGGTTCAACAAATCTTCTCGTCTTTGATCTTGAGGATCGCCGAGGTGACTCCGAAGAGTTTACACGCCGGGTATCCGAGGAGCCCCTTTAAGGTTCCGGCCTTTATCAATGCCTTGTTACTTTTATGCCATACCTTTGGTTTGAAGTTGTTCCCGAACGGCAATGTCCTCTTGCGTCCGAGCTCCAACGCCGGACTGCATTCGAGGTATCTTTAGCAGCCGAGCACCAACACCGGACCGCTTCTGAGCTCCAACGCCAGAATGTATCCGAGCTCCAACACCGGAATGTATCCGAGCTCCAACGCCGGACTGTATCCGAGCTCCAACGTGGGACTATGTCCAAGCTCCAACGTCGGACCATATTCGAGGTGTCATTGATCACCTTGGTTCAAAAAAGTTGAAGGAGTTTAGCCGAGCTTAATGCCGGAAATGCCCTCTACGGAGCCAGCCACTGGCGTCTGAGCTTTATGCCGGACTTCTTCCGGGGTGTCTATTGTAGTTGAGCACCAACGCCGGACTGTATCCAAGGTGGCGCACCACCTCGGCCATGGGCTGATTTTTATGAATTTAATTCCGAATTATGCAATGTAATCTTTGCTGAGATGTATAGCCAGTAGCCCTCATGGTGCGTATTGGCCTAATATTCGGGATGCACCTGAAGGAAAAAAACAAACCGCTAACCCTAGTAGCCCCTGAGACTCAGGTCGATTCATAAAATCAGCCTGAGGATCAATTCCTAGCTAGGCAGCATACTTAGGAATAGAAACGCGGTGTGCAAAGTCCTCGAGACTCAGGTTGGGCGCGTCCGACCAACCTGAGGATAATAATCTCCTCGAAAACTATATTACACTTTAAATTTTCTGCATTGGATTGTCAATGTAGTAACCCCCAAGACACTGGTCGGGTGGCAACACCAGATCAAGGGATCGATGTACCCCTTTAATATTTGTAAATAATAAGCCTGAAGCCCAGTAGCCCCTGAGCCTTAATGCGGGCACGGGAGGCCAAATTAAGGATCGATATCCATAGTAAAATCACCAATTATATGGAATGACTCTATGTATCCAAGTACTTTACGTCATTAATGCTCGGATCCGCATTGTACAAAACTTTGTTGACCGACCATCGGCTTCAACCTCCTTGGCCAGGAGCCGAGGGGTATTTGTCCTACTTTATAAAGCCTTTATGAGGGCAAATATTTACGGCAAACAAGGCAATCCAGCCATACGGTTTTATAAACAAAGGTACGTAGAGAGACATGTTATATTATTGTTTAACATAAGAAACATTGTCAAAAGAAAATAGTCCCGCTATCGGTTCCTTTCTTTGGGTTGTCATGCTAAGCATGATCATGAAAGCTCAGCCCCGATCAATGTGGGAGGAAAATACTGAGGATTTAGTTCGGGGAAAGCTTCCAAACTCTATGGTCTAAATGAACCCAAATTTTCACTTCCGTTGAGACCGTTTATAATCTGAAAGTGGCCCATCGTCGGCTTCTACCCCCTTGTAGATGCTATGCAGGGTGTTTCCGAAATAACGAAAAAACCCGTAGCCGACGACTTGATGCCCGAAGGCGGTTGTGTTGGCGGAAACGAGGCAATCAGATATGTGGGCTTTATAACTTTCCCTTAGTCATAGGAGCTTAAAGTTGGGGGGCCAGCAAGTAGCCCCCCCCCCGGTTAGTGTTCGGCGACAGCCGAGGTCAAGCCATAAACACTTTGGCCAATGTTATGAAGGGCCCATCATTTAATATAGTAATCAAACCGCTGACCAGTTTATGCTTATTGTGACAGTCAGTTTTCGGCTTTCTCCACTAAGGGGCTTAATCATGCGAGCTAGAAGCACAATTGCAGTGGTTCTCCCTTTGCACACCTAGCCGAACAAAGCGGAGCGTAGGAGGCAAGCATAGGAGCCGGGCAACCCAACTATTGACCGAAGACACAATTCGAAACTGATGCATATATAGCAATATCCGAGAATTTTTGCCGAATCTCTAAAGGTGTTCGACGTTGCACTGCGAGACTTATGCGGAAAACACACAAATAGTTGAAAAGTGCCATAGGCTTGGAAAACCAAAAAACTTCAGGAAAAACACGCCGTCTGAACTAGATCAATTGTTCAGTGCCAATCAGAAAATTGGTTTTAGAAAAAAAAATTGTGCTTCTGTCGTGCTTTAACATGACACATCCTATCTCAAGACTTCAAGCGGGCCAGCCTACGGCTTCAACCTCCTATCCCGAAGGCGGAGTACTTCTTGTTAGGCCAGTTTAGCAAACTTTAGCAGCTTTGAGAGAGAAATTAGGCTCCCCGGCTATTGACCGCACACTCGCATCAAAAAAAGGAGAGATAGAAAAAAGACTATGCAAAGACTAAGAAGAAGAACACTTATTATAAAACAGCTCACATAAATTTAAGAGCCCCCAAGTGACTTGGGTAAAAGAATTTTATGTATAATGATTGTATGTACCAAAGTACTTATATCATATCTGTGTTCACTCGACCTTTATACGCGTCTTAACCGACCGTTGGCTTCTCCCTCTTCAGCCAAGGACCGAAAACTGTTATGTACTCCCCCTGTCAAGAATATCGACGGTGTTTCCAATAACCAGGGAATTAGACCATAAGGCTATAACAGACAAAGCGCGCTCAGGGAACTTATGTTATATTACCGACGAAGTGTAAGAAGCATCTTCGAAGAAAATAGTACCCCCACAGATACCTTTCTTCGGTTGCTCACTATGAGGCTTGTGCAATAGATTTTTTGTAATCATGAGTTCTGTTGTGTGCTGACGATTATTGAAAACAGTAGGAGCGCTAGCTTTCAGCTTCACCCAGTTTGAGGTCCGGCTCGGGTGACCCGATTATGACAATCGCAGAGGTGCTCCCTTTACTCCCTAGCCGAACAATAGGGAACGTAGGGGTAAACACAGGAGCAAGGCAACCCAGCTTGCAAATCACTTAGGTCAATATGCAGCATATTGTGGCGTAATACATGAACAAGGAACGAAGCCATACAAGTATAATCATATGCAAGAGGAAAAACTCCAGCAAGGGAGCCCCAAAGTAAATGGGGTATTTGAATTTGTGCGCCACAAACAAAGTTATGACAATAAATTTTTTCGCAAACAACTTTTTGCCAAACAAGAGTATAATGCTTGGTCGGACCGAACAAAATTTAAAAATTCAAAACTTTGAGCATGAAAGCGACTTAGATGGCTAATGTGTTCGACATTGATGACGCGGTCCGAGTTTGGTGTGGGAGAAGGTATCAGCCCCCAAGCCCGATGTGGCCGAGTGAAGAGCTCGACACTCCGAAGAGGTGAAGTCCCTAGTCTAGCCGAGGTGATGGAGCAGGTCGCCGGGTGACACTGGAATCTCCGGCCGAGTAGCTTGATGAAGCGAAAATGCTGGGTTGCCAACACAGAGCCGCGCTCCAAGGTAACGACACAATTTGGTCGATGGAGGTGGGCGACGATGTCACCCTGCCGAGGTTTCCATGCGGCCAGCGGCGTGGCTTAGTCGAGGACGATTATCTACATGCATGAAGTAGCACAAAGCAGATAGCAAAAATAAATAAATAAAAATTCTTTATGTACAATAAATTATTTAAAGAGATGTGGCATGGCGCGAGGCCATTGTCGACAATGGGCGTTGGCATGGCGGGGTGACAAAATCCGTATTCGCACGGGTGCCCGATTTACGGACGCAATGCACATAGGGTAGGGACAGCATATGGTATCGCCCTGAAACGGCGACCGAAGTGTAGACCTCATTGCAGAACCTGTAGCACAAAAAGGCTGACCAACAGAGAATACTCTTTGAACGGAAAACGCATGTACATACGTCAACAAAATATATCTGCAAAAAATAATTCAGTACAAACGGACAGAAAATATTCTGTGTGTAATAATTTCGTGTGATAAACGAATAGTCAGGAAAATTTAAACCTGTTTAACGAGCGATGACCATAGTAGACCGAAGCATATAAAAAAAGCGGTTTGTACCAACTAGCACAAGCTAGTACCAAGAATATACTAGTTTTTGATCCAGACGTGAAGTAGTACTTGAATTACTACAATCCACCGATCAAATCTAAGGCATCGTGCAAAATACTAGGAGTCCGTCGCATTAGTACTTTGGCCCAGGCCTTCCATAGGAAAAATACTACTAGCATCCAGCGACTGCCTAGGTGCCGAATTAAAAAGGGGAATAAATAAACAAAAAAGGAAAGGAATCTCCCCTTGGATGGCCGCTGCCCGTGCGAGGATTTGTCCTCAACTCTGTGATCCAGCGCTACATCCGACAATGCGGCCAGCTGCTAGTTGATCTTTGGCTAGATCACGTCGGCTACCAATACTGAAACCGAGGTAGAACGCCCGATACCAAGGCGTCTGGCAGCGAAATTTTAGACCTTGATCTCAATCGAATCGGCGAACAAAGCTCGAAAACCAGCGATGATTCTCATAAAAACTAACTAGTACAGAACAGATTTGACTGAAAACATATCACCTGATTATCCATCAATCCGTGTCGATCACCTAGCAGGCTCTCAATGAAAGCACCAATGTCGGTTCAATATCCGGCGTATCTCGTAGTAGGGGTCCTAAGCTAGGCTTCTTGGAGTGATGGTAACATGGACACGGATTTTACCCAGGTTCGGGCCCTCTTAATGGAGGTAAAACCCTACGTCCTGCTTTTGTTTGTATTCATATGGGGTATAGTATAGAGTACATGTATCTACCATGAGATGATAGTCATGAATATGAGATTGTCCATTGACTAGCCTGGCCTCGGTTTATATCAGATACCGGAGGCCTAGGGTTTAGGAGAGTCCTTGTCTTGGGCGCCAAGTCTTGTGGAGTCTTCCTTGTATGCGGCAGGGGTTGTCCGAACTGGCCCATGAGTATACGGCCATGTGTGACCTCGACCCAATACAACTGATCGGGAGACGACGTGGTGAGTACCCCCTAGTCCCGGACACCGTCAGTACTTCTGGTATCTCTTGCTTGAATGTGCGGGTAGATGGCCAAAGGACTCGCCACAATTCACAAGTGAAGGCGGGCCACCCAACCTCGAAAGGTAGGTACCCACATTCACAGAGGCTGGGATCGTCGACATCAGGGCAATTGCGCCTATCAGACTGGCGATGGGTGTCGCGGCGGCGCTCGATGGTGCGCACGCCTTTCTTCGCCCATCCTTCAGGACTTGTCGTTGGCTTTGACGCGCTCGAGGGTTGTATGAATCCATCGAGACATCATCAGGTTCTTGATCGTGTGGCTCCGACCGTGGCCCTGCGCAGGCTGCAGCTGAGTGGACTGCATCATGGGGGTGGCCCCTTCGGCATGGCCAGTAGCGCGGGGTATTGTCATCGCCTGGGGAGGCCGTAGCGGGCCAATTCATTGTGATGCTCCCACCTCGGTGAAACCAATCAGGCTTTGAATGGTGGCTCTCCACTAATCCATCTAATCCGCTACCGGCGGAAATCTCAACATTAGCTGGGCCCGTGCCATGGCCTCCGAAGAGGTGCTTGGCATATATGACGATGTAGACCGTAATTTCGCTTGGCTCCTGATGGGGCCAGTATTAGCTGCGCCGAGTTCTCATTGTCGTCAGCCCGTCACCAGGGGGTGTGGTGACGAGGTGGAAGCGCTTGAGGGCCAGCGGCTCCGATTGGCGCATTGGCTGGGACTGCTCGTTCCGGGGGTGACGCATGCCCGTTGGCCGGAGAGTTGCGATTCGCCCCAGAGTGAGTGCCACCGCTGTGGCTTTGCCCATCGGCCCGGCGAAGAGGTGCACACGGAATGATATCTCCACCCATACCTCATGGAGCATGGCCGTTGGGATGTTGTTGGTGCTGTCCTTCTTTGGTGCCTTCCGCCCTCGCTTCGGCCGCAGGGGAGGTGGTGACGACGACGCCTGCGCCGGCCACGTCCCCTACAGTGTCCATATCTCTGTGCATCCCTGTAGCCCCCGTGGCATCGGTGGCCGCGTGTGATGGGGCCTTCGAAGTGGACGGATGGGCTGCAGCACCAAGATTCTTCTTGGGCACCTTGGACGGTGGAACCATCGATGAAGATGGTGATGGAGATGACGCATTGCGTACGCTTCTCAGGTTCGTGCAAGCGCTTCCCCCTACCTGGCATGCCAAAGATGTTGTGGGAAACCACGGCCACCTATGGGTCCGTCATCCCCTTGTGGTTTGGCAGGGGGATGAGCACACTGCACAAAGAGCGAAGAACGTAGCACAGCATGACAGAGATCACACAGGCGGTTTTACCCAGGTTCGGGCCGCCGATAGGCGTAAAACCCTACTCCTACTTCGGTGGATTGATGAGGGGATCGTGGCGGAGATGAGATGCTCTAGCCTGGCAGGGTTGCCTCGGGGCGAGGGCAGCTACGCGAATATGAGTGTACAAGGGTTTGAATCCTTTCTATGGTTGCCATGGCCCTCCTTTTATAGATCAAGGGGTCATCACAATGTCAAATAAGTTATTGTGTATTGATTAGATAGCAAACAATGCTATCATACCAAACTCTGTAGAGCACATTAAATGCACTGCTTAGTGTCACATCATGGCGTGCCCGGCAAGCCTTGCTGGGCTGTTTGGCCACCTTCTTTTCTATCAGTTTGACAAGTCACTGGACGGGTGTCATTTGGATGTGATTTGCTTCGGAAGCAAGGTAGTCAGAGTCGGGATTCGTAGTCGGATCAATTTTCCTTCAACAGAATCGAGTCGTAGTATCGAGTCGTGGAATCGAGGATTTTACTAGATTTACTCAAATATGATATTATGTATCCACAGAAGAAATTCATATGGGTTCTATAGAGTTTTGACACTAAATATAGAGCAAAGACGTACACGTCAATACTAGTTCTATTCCACTTCTTTTTATGGCTAACCTACTATTAGCTTGCATGTATGGAACATATATGAGAGGGAAATATATAGAACATTGAAATCTTCGACGCACAAAATTTACTTACGTTTTTTTTGGAATACGTGAATAGCCGATCACTTGTATATCTGCACTGCAGTGCTGAACCTTGAAGGGTAGTGCTCTCTTTCTCTAATCAATCTTGACGCATCCTCCTTCCCATGCCAATTCCATCTATCGACAAGTCTGATCCTCAATTTTGATCTAGGTTCTGAGAGCCAGATCAAAGGTGTAGATTGGTTGAGCGTTTGGGCTTGGGAGGGGAATAAAGGGCCACAAGGCATGTGAGAATGGTTTGGATGATGGCATACTATTCTGCTACAACTAAACAAACGGCTTAGATAAATTAGTAGAGTTGAACATAGTCCATAGCATAGTCAGGATTCTACAGTTTTGTACATGATTCTATGATTTGGACCGCAACTCAACATGGATTCTACCAGATCCGGGTTCATAGTGGGACTTGGATCGACATGCTTCCGTAGGGTCGTGAAGTCATACGATTCTAGGAGTCGACTCAGGATTCTTACTACCTTGTTCGAAAGTGATTGTAATGTGTCAAGAAATAGCCACCTAGTCACCAGGGGGCTTGACACTACACCGATCAATGACTTGCGTTGTTGTGAGGTGGAGCGGTGGAGCCTTGGCGGGGTGGTTCGCCCTTGGTGTCCCCGGCAAGCCTGCCAAGGCAGTGTTGAGACTTGTCGTTGGAGTAACCTTGACCTCACCAGGCTCGCCTGCCCGGCAAGGGTGGCTTTCCCTTAGTGGCGTCTTGCTTCTCTTTGGCTTGTCTTGGTCTTCTTGATCCGCCCTCTAATTTCTGAAAGAGTTATCTCTTCAACTAGATCTCGTATTGGATGTTGCAACCTTGCTCTTTTAGGCATGTGCATGGTCTGGGCAACAGACCCAGGGTTTGTTGCACTGACACTGGCAGAGGATGGAGTGAATGGGAGGGCGCCAGGGCCTCGCCCGCGCTGTTGATGAGCCCGGTGATGCGTCCAATGCAGGCGTCGTATCCTTCGTTGGCGGGGAAGTAGCACAACAACTCACATGCCATGAGCAGCGCAGCCTGTGTGTTCACCGTCCCGCGACGAGCGTGAGAAGACAAAGCCCTGGCCGTGGTGAGTGAAGGCGTGGCGGTGCGACCGTCATGCAGCACGAAGGGCGACAGGGAGGAGTCTTGTTGCTCGTGAACAGCAGGGTTGGTGGCAGCGCTGGTCGCGACTGAGATGGAGTGGCGGCAGGCACCACAGCCCGTCGGGTCTGTCTGGGCGACACGAGCTACATGGCGCTTGCGCGAACACGGCGAACGTAAACCATGGGGCCAGTGGAGCAGGGACAGAATGAAGTGAAAGAACTCCGACACACCCCTACCTGGCGCGCCAAATATCAGAATCGGGGCTCCGGGGACCCAAGGAATGGTTTGAGCACTAGCGTGTGCGCGAAGAGCTCCACAAGGCCACGGCTCACTGCTCACTGCCTCACGCCGATGCTCCGGCGCGCCCAAGTGAGAGGAAAGGAAGACACAACATGGCGATTTACCCAGGTTCAGGCCACCTTGCGATGTAAGACCCTACTCCTGCTTTGTGGTGGATTGCCTTGCGGTGTAAGACCCTACACCTTGTTTTGTTGTTGTTGTTGTTGTTGTTGTTGTTGTTGTTGTTGTGGTTGTTATTGTTGCTGTTGTTGTTGGTGTTGCTGTTGTTGTTCCCAGACTTATCATCATCAAAATAAGGGTCCTTCGTTTTATGAGACTTGGCATACCTCACCACGACCTCCATGAGCTCGCCCATATGTTTCATGTGCTGCTTGATATATCCGAACTTGTGAATCCAGGGTCAACAGATGTAATTCTTTTCCAAAACCAAAAATAGCTCTCTGTGCCATGATGTTGTTCAAAGAGCGGATAATCTTGGCAACTCAGCGTGCCTAGTGTTGCTACAAGTTGATAATAGTGATCGGATGCTTGTAGGTGGCTAGGAAGTTTTTGATAAAAGGATCTTTCAACTCCTGCCACATATGGACTGAATTTCATGCAAAGTTCTTCAGCCATGTCCATGCAGGTCCCTCTAATATCATCATCAAGTATCTGGCACAAACTCCATCACTAGCCTCCAACATATCCATGGCCAACTTGTAACTCTCGATCCAAGCTGCCAGCTCCATATCTGTTGTATAATTAGGAACTTTGCAAGGTCCCTTTGTTGCTGTAACAAACATGGGTGTTTGCTGCCCTGGCCTATGCACAGACAAGTGGCAGCTCCTTTAGCAAAATATCAAGTTTCATGCAACAACCAGACCAAAGAAGCCTCTCTTCATGACATCAAGGAGAGCATTAAGAAGACCAAGCTGGAGACAAGCCACCAGATTCTCAACAGTAGGAACAAATTCCCGACAAAGCGAGCCAGTGAGATGCAGCCTAGCAAGCCCCTCAGGCACGGACTTGCCGCCGAGCGCCAGCGCTACACCTCTGTTGCTAGCTAGTCACTGATCAGTGAGGTGTTGAGCTGCAGGCGGCTAGGTGGAGGCAAACCATACATGTCAGCTTGTTGGGAAGGAAGATTACCTTTTTTGACACCCGTCCTAATGGCATGTCACGCTAATAGGAGGTAGCTGAGTAAGCGGTGTGGCAGCCTTACCGGGATTCAACCTCCACATGACACCTACTAGCGTATTTAATGCCTTTTGTCTTAACTAACACAGTTAGGTGTGATAGATCTACATCGGTCTAATCACCCTATAATGACTGTTTTGCCACTGTGGTTACCTCTTGAGCTATAAAAGGAGGGTCAAGGCAACCTTTACAGCGGTTCGAACCCTGGCAACCCATAAGCATAGATAGTAGTGCAGCTGCCCTCTCCTAGCAACTTGCCGGGGAGGGGCGCTCTGGGTACTTTCTTCCACCTTCGCCCAATACACCAAAGCAGGAGTAGCGTTTTACGCTTCTCTGCGGCCCAAACCTGGGTAAGATCACGTCATGTCCTGTTGTGCTTTCTCTTCGCGTCAACTAACCCCTTGCCGAACTAGCAAAGGGGCTGCCCTTCCCCATAGATCGTCGGATCCACGCCAACATATTTTGGCGCACCAGGTAGGGGTGTACATTGTCCAGAACCAAGGCAGCATGTGGCGTGTCGATTCCATCGATTTGATCATCATCACCACTCACGGCGCCCAAGAAGAAGGGTTCCATGACTACCAAACCTTCTACATCCCAGCACCCATCACCCTCACCCGCGGGTGGCCCAGGCGGCGCCACCGCGGCAGATTAGCAAGCACTACTATGGGTATGATCGGTACAGGCAGCGCGGTTGTTGAGCCCGCCGTGGCAAGAGCAGCTGGAGGATATGCTGGAGGCGGGCTCTTAGTTCAGCACTCAAGCGAAGACTACGTTCGCGGCGCGGTTAACACGGATGCTCTACCCCCCGCCTCCTCGTCACGCTTGTGAATGCAGCCACCAGACCGACCCTGCTCAGTCTGGTGCGAACCGCGATCATCCCGTGGCGGCGACACCGGCGGCGGCGAGGGGAGTAACCTCAGGACGAACATCGTGCCCATCGCAAGACGAGCGCGATGCGATGCCCAGCAGTGTTGTTGTGCCTCCACAACAACGTCCACATGGCAAGCTGATACGTCTCCAACGTATCTATAATTTTTTTATTGTTCCATGCTATATATTACCCCTTTTGGATGTGTATGGGCTTTATTTTACACATTTATATCATTTTTGGGACTAACCTACTAACCAGAGGCCCAGCCCGTATTGCTGTTTTTTTGCCTATTTCAGTATTTGGAAGAAAAGGAATATCAAAAGGAGTCCAAACGGAATGAAACCTTCGGGAGCGTGATTTTTGGAACAAACGTGATCCAGAGGACTTGGAGTGCAAGTCAAGACGCGATCGAGGCGACCACAAGGGTGGAGGGCGCGCCCACCCCTACAGGGCACGCCCCCCTGTCTTGTGGGCCCCTTGGGCGGCCACCGACCTACTTCTTCCTCCTATATATACCCACGTACCCTGAAAACATCCAAGGAGCCAATGAAAAACAATTTCCACCGCCGTAACCTTCTGTATCTGCGAGATCCCATCTTGGAGCCTTCGCCGGCGCTCCGCTGGAGGGGGAATCGACCACGAAGGGCTTATACATCAACACCATGGCCCCTCCGATGAGTTGTGAGTAGTTTACCACAGACCTTTGGGTCCATAGTTATTAGCTAGATGTCTTCTTCTCTCTTTTTGGATCTCAATACCATGTTCTCCCCCTCTCTTGTGGAGATCTATTCGATGTAACTCTTTTTGCGGTGTGTTTGTCGAGATCCGATGAATTGTGGGTTTACGATTAAGTTTATCTATGAGAAATATTTGAATCTCTTCTGAATTCTTTTATGTATGATTGAGTTATCTTTGCAAGTCTCTTCAAATTATTAGTTTGGTTTGGCCTACTAGATTGATCTTTCTTGCCATGGGAGAAGTTCTTAGCTTTGGGTTCAACCTTGCGGTGTCCTTACCTAGTGACAATAGGGGTTGCAAGGCACGTATTGTATTGTTGCCGTCGAGGATAAAAAGATTGGGTTTATATCATATTGCATGAGTTTATCCCTCTACAATGTCATCTTTCTTAATGTGTTACTCTATTCTTATGAACTTAATACTCTAGGTGCATGCTGGATAGCGGTCGATGTGTGGAGTAATAGTAGTAGATGCAGGCAGGAGTCGGTCTACTTGTCACGGACGTGATGCCTATATACATGATCATGCCTAGTTAATCTCATAATTATTCGCTTTTCTATCAATTGCTCGACAGTAATTTGTTCACCCACCATAATACTTATGCTATCTTGAGAGAAGCCACTAGTGAAACCTATGGCCCCGGGTCTATCTTTTATCATATAAGCTTTCAATCTGCTTTTATTTGCATCTTTACTTCTCCTATCTATATTATAAAATACCAAAAATATATTTATCTTATCATACTATCTCTATCAGATCTCACTTTCGCAAGTGGCCGTGAAGGGATTGACAACCCATTTATTGCGTTGGTTGTGGGTTCTTTATTTGTTTGTGTAGGTGCGTGTGACTTTTGAGGAGCCTCCTACTGATTGGTACGTTGGTTCTCAAAAACTAAGGGAAATACTTACGCTACTATTGTTGCATCACCCTTTCCTCTTCAAGGAAAACCAACACAAGCTCAATACGTAGCAAGAAGGATTTCTGGCACCGTTGCGTGGGAGGTCTTCGCTCAAGTCAAGACATACCAAGTACCCATCACAAACTCATCTCCCTTGCATTTACATTATTTGCCATTTGCCTCTCGTTTTCCTCTCCCCCACTTCACCCTTGCCGTTTTATTCTCCCTCTCTTTCCCAATCTCCTCTCTATTTCGCTTGCCTTTTTTTCTGTTGCTTGTGTGTTGGATTACTTGTTTCCATGGCGCAAGATAATACCAAATTGCGTGACTTCTCCAATACCAATAATAATGATTTCCTTAGTACTCTGATTGCTCCTGTTAATGATTTTGAGTCTTGTGAAATCAATACTGCTTTACTGAATCTTGTTATGAAAGATCAATTCGCTGGCCTTCCTAGTGAAGATGCCGCTACCCATCTAAACCAATTTGTTGATTTGTGTGATATGCAAAAGAAGAAAGATAAATTGAAGTTATTTCCATTTTCACTTAGAGATCGTGCTAAAGTTTGGTTTTCGTCTTTGCCTAAAAATAGTATTGATTCTTGGAACAAGTGCAAAGATGCTTTTATCTCTAACTAGTTTCCTCCCGTTAAGATTATCACTCTTAGGAATGATATTATGAATTTTAAACAACTTGATCATGAGCATGTTGCTCAATCTTGTGAAAGAATGAAATTGATGATTCGCAATTGCCCTACTCATGGTTTGAATTTATGGATGATCATACAAAAAATTTATGCCAATTTGAACTTTGCTTCTAGAAATCTTTTAGATTTGGCCGCGGGAGGCACGTTTATGGAAATCACGTTAGGAGATGCTACAAAACTTCTTGACAATATTATGGCTAATTATTCTCAAAGGCACACCGAAAGATCTTCTAGTAAAAAAGTGCATGCTATAGAAGAAATCAATGTTTTGAGTGGAACGATGGATGAACTTATGAAATTATTTGCTACTAAGAGTGCTCCTTTTCATCCCAATGATATGCCTTTGTCTACTTTGATTGAGAATAACAATGAATCTATGCATGTGAATTTTGTTGGTAGGAATAGTTTTGGAAACAATGCTTATAGAGAAAACTTTAATCCTAGACCATTCCCTAGTAATTCCTCTAATAATTATGGAAATTCCTACAATAATTCTTATGGTAATTTTAATAAGATTCCCTCTTATTTTGAGAATAGTGTGAGAGAATTTATGATCTCTCAAAAGACTTTTAATGCTTTGCTTGAAGAAAAAGTGCTCAAAGTTGATGATTTGGCTAGGAACATTGATAGACTTTCGCTTAATGTTGATTCTCTTAAACTTAGGTCTAGTCCTCCTAAGCATGATATCAATGAGTCTCTCAAAGCAATGAGAATTTCCATTGATGAGTGCAAGGAAAGAACCGCTAGATTGCGTGCTAAGAAACATTGCTTTGTAAAGGCCAGTTCTTCTAGTTTCCGTGAAAATAATGATGAAGATCTTAAAGTTATTGATGTGTCTCCTATTAGATCTTTGTTTTGCAATATAAATCTTGATAATAATGGGACTGGAGATGAGTCAACTTTACTTAGAAGGCGTCCCAACAATTCGGAGTTTTTAGATCTTGATGCTAAATTTGGTAAAAGTGGGATTGCAGAGGTCATGACTTTAAATAGCATTGAACCCACTATGTCGGATTTCAAGGAATTTAATTATGATAATTGTTCTTTAGAAGGTTGTATTTCCTTGTTGCAATCCGTTGTTAATTCTCCTCATGCTTATAGTCAAAATAAAGCTTTTACCAAACATATTGTTGATGCCTTGATGCAACCTTATGATGAAAAACTTAATTTGGAAGTTTCTATACCAAGAAAACTTCTTGATGAGTGGGAACCTACTATAAATATTAAAATTAAAGATCATGAGTGTTTTTCTTTGTGTGATTTGGATGCTAGTGTTTCCACGATTCCAAAAACTTTATGTGATATTCTAGGTTTCCATGATCTTGATGATTGTTCTTTAAATTTGCACCTTGTGGATTCCACCATTAAAAAGCCAATGGGAAGGATCAATGATGTTCTCATTATTGCAAATAGAAATTTGGTGCATGTAGATTTTATCATTCTTGATATAGATTGCAATCTTTCTTGCCCTATTATTCTTGGTAGACCTTTCCTTAGAACGATTGGCGCGATTATTGATATGAAGGAAGGGAATATTATATTCCAATTACCATTAAGGAAAGGCATGGAGCACTTTACAAGAAAGAAAGTCAAATTACCTTATGAATCCATCATGCGAGCTACTTATGGATTGAGTGCCAAAGATGGCACTACTTAGATCTATCTTCGCTTTTATTTCTAGCTAGGGGCGTTAAACAATAGCGCTAGTTGGGAGGCAACCCAATTTTATTTGTGTTTTTTGTTTTTGTTTATGTTTAGTAGTAAATTTTGCATCTACCTTCTGTTTAGATGTTTTTTTAAGTTTTAATTAGTGTTTGTGCCAAGTAGAACCTATAGGATAACCTATGGTGATAGTTAACTTGATTCTGCTGAAAAACAGAAACTTTGCGCGCACAAAATTAGTTTTGTTAAATCATAGAAACGTGATTTTGCGTTCATTCTTTTTGCTATAGATCAATAGAAACATTGCCCAGGACTTCCTATATTTGTAGGATTTTTAGAGTTCCAGAAGTTTGCGTTAGTTACAGATTGCTACACACTGTTCTGTTTTTGACAGATTCTGCCTTTCGTGTGTTGTTTGCTTATTTTGATGCATCTATGGCTAGTAAAATAGTTTCTGAACCATAGAGAAGTTGGAATACAGTAGGTTTAAAACCAATATAAATAAAGAATGAGTTCATTACAGTACCTTATGTGGTGGTTTTGTTTTCTTTCACTAACGGAGCTTATGAGATTTCCTGTTGAGTTTTCTGTTGTCAAGTTTTCAACTTTTGGGTAAAGATTTGATGGACTATGGAATAAGGAGTGGCAAGAGCCTAAGCTTGGGGATGCCCAAGGCACCCCAAAATATTCAAGAATAGCCAAAAGCCTAATCTCGGGGATGCCCCCGGAAGGCATCCCCTCTTTCGTCTTCGTTCATTCGTAACTTTACTTGGAGCTATATTTTTATTTGCCAAATGATAAGTGTTTTGCTTGGAGCATCATGTATGATATTAGTATTTGCTTTTTAGTTTACCACAATCATCCTTGCTGTACACACATTTTGGGAGAAGCCCACTTGATTGAAATTTATTAGAATACTCTATGTGCTTCTCTTATATCTTTTGAGCTAGATAGTTTTTGCTCTAGTGCTTCACTTATATCTTGTAGAACACGGCGGTGGCTTAATTTTGTAGAAATTTCTAGTCTCTCATGCTTCACTTATATTATTTTGAGAGTCTTTTAGAACAGCATGGTATTTGCTATGGTTATAAAATTGGTCCTAGAATGGTAGGCATCCAAGTTAGGTATAATAGAAACTATCATAGGAAGTGAATTGGATGCTATGATCAATTTGATACTCCCTCTGTCCCAAAATTCTTGTCTTAGATTTGTCCAGATACGGATGTATCTAATACTAAAACGTGACTTGATACATCCATATTTAGACATATCTAAGACAAGAATTTTGGGACGGAGGGAGTACTTGATAATTGTTTTGAGATATGGAGGTAGTGATATTAAAGTCATGCTAGTTGGGTGATTATGAATTTAAAGAGTGCTTGTGCTAAAGTTAGCAAGTCCCGTAGCATGCATGTATGGTTAAAGTTGTGTAACAAACTTGAAACATGAAGTGTACTTGGATTGTGCATCCTTATGAGTGGCGGTCGGGGACGAGCGATGGTCTTTTCCTACCAATCTATCCCTCTAGGAGCATGCGCGTAGTGCTTGGTTTTTGATGACTTCTAAATTTTTGCAATAAGTATATGAGTTCTTTTGACTAATGTTGAGTCCATGGATTATACGCACTTTTACCTTTCCACCATTGCTAGCCTCTTCGGTACCGTGCATTGTCCTTTCTCACCTTGAGAGTTGGTGCAAACTTCGCCGGTGCATCCAAACCCCGTGATATGATACGCTCTATCACACATAAACCTCCTTATATCTTCCTCAAAACAGCCACCATACCTACCTATTATGGCATTTCCATAGCCATTCTGAGATATATTGCCATGCAACTTTCCGCCGTTCCATTTATCATCATGACACACATTACTTTTGTCATATTGCCATTGCATGATCATGTAGTTGACATCGTATTTGTGGCAAAGCCACCATGCATAATTTTTCATACATGTCACTCTTGATTCATTGCACCATCCCGGTACACCGCCGGAGGCATTCATATAGAGTCATATCTTGTTCTAGTTTTGAGTTGTAATTCATGTGTTGTAAATCAATAAAAGTGTGATGATCATCATTATTAGAGCATTGTCCCCAAAAAAGGCCAAAAAAGAAAAAGAAAAGGAAAGGCCAAATAAAAAAAGGAAAAAGGGGCAATGTTACTATCTCTTTTTCCACACTTGTGCTTCGAAGTAGCACCATGTTCTTCATATTGCGAGTCTCATATATTGTGCTTCAAAGTAGCACCATGTTCTTCATATACTGAGTATCATATGTTGTCACTTTCATATACTAGTGGAAATTTTTCGTGAGCAAGCAAGTTGGATACACACCCACTAGTTTTCTTTTGTTGAGCTTTCATTCATTTATAGCTCTAGTGCATCCGTTGCATGGCAATCCCTACTCCTCATGTTGACATCAATTGATGGGCATCTCCATAGCCCGTTGATTATCCTCGTCAATATGAGACTTTGTCCTTTTTTGTCTTCTCCACACAATCCCCATCATCATATTCTATTCCACCCATAGTGCTATATCCATGGCTCACACTCATGTATTGCGTGAAAGTTGAAAAAGTTTGAGATTATTTAAGTACAAAACAATTGCTTGGCTTTTCATCGGCGGTGTAGAATTTGGGAACATTTTTGTGTGACGAAAATGAAGCATAGCCTAACTATATGATTTTGTAGGGATTAACTTTCTTTAGCCATGTTATTTTGAGAAGACATGATTGCTTTGATTAGTATGCTTGAAGTATTACTATTTCTTTTGTCAATATGAACTTTTATTTTGAATCATTTGGATCTGAACATTCATGACACAATAAAGAAAATTACATTTAGTATTATGCTAGGTAGCATTCCACATCAAAAATTCTATTTTTATCATTTACCTACTCAAGGACGAGTAGGAATTAAGCTTGGGGATGCTTGATACATCTCCAACGTAACTATAATTTTTTATTGTTCCATGCTATTATATTACCCCTTTTGGATGTTTATGGGCTTTATTTTACACATTTATATCATTTTTGGGACTAACCTACTAATCGGAGGCCCAACCCGTATTGTTGTTTTTTTACCTATTTCAGTATTTCGAAGAAAAGGAATATCAAATGGAGTCCAAACGGAATGAAACCTTCGGGAGCGTGATTTTTGGAACAAACGTTATCCAGAGGACTTGGAGTGCAAGTCAAGAAGCGATCGAGGCGGCCACGAGGGTGGAGGGTGCGCCCACCCCTACAGGGCATGCCTCCCTGTCTCGTCGGCCCGTTGGGCGGCTAGCGACCTACTTCTTCCTCCTATATATATACCCACGTACCCCGAAAACATCTAGGCAGCCAACGAAAAACAATTTCCACCGCCGTAACCTTCTGTATCCGCGAGATCCCATCTTGGAGCCTTCGCCGGTGCTCCGCCGGGGCGGGGGGGGGGGGGAATCGACCACAGAGGGCTTCTACATCAACACCATGGCCCCTCCGATGAGTTGTGAGTAGTTTACCACAGACCTTCGGGTCCATAGTTATTAGCTAGATGGCTTCTTCTCTCTTTTTGGATCTCAATACCATGTTCTCCCCCTCTCTTGTGGAGATCTATTCGATGTAACTCTTTTTGCGGTGTGTTTGTCAAGATCCGATGAATTGTGGGTTTATGATCAAGTTTATCTATGAGAAAATATTTGAATCTCCTCTAGATTCTTTTATGTATGATTGAGTTATCTTTGCAAGTCTCTTCGAATTATCAGTTTGATTTGGCCTACTAGATTGATCTTTCTTGCCATGGGAGAAGTGCTTAGCTTTGGGTTCAATCTTGCGGTGTCCTTGCCCAGTGACAATAGGGGTTGGAAGGCACGTATGGTATTGTTGCCATCGAGGATAAAAAGATGGGGTTTATATCATATTGCATGAGTTTATCTCTCTACATCATGTCATCTTTCTTAATGCGTTACTCTGTTCTTATGAACTTAATACTCTAGATGCATGCTGGATAGCGGTCGATGTGTGGAGTAATAGTAGCAGATGCAGGCAGGAGTCGGTCTACTTGTCACGGACGTGATGCCTAAATACATGATCATGCCTAGATAATCTCCTAATTATTCGCTTTTCTATCAATTGTTCGACAGTAATTTATTCACCCACCGTAATACTTATGCTATCTTGAGAGAAGCCACTAGGGAAACCTACGGCCCCGGGTCTATCTTTTATCATATAAGCTTTCAATCTGCTTTTATTTGCATCTTTAATTTTCCTATCTATATTATAAAATACCAAAAATATATTTGTCCTATCATACTATCTCTATCAGATCTCACTTTCGCAAGTGGCCGTGAAGGGATTGACAACCCCTTTATTGCGTTGGTTGTGAGTTCTTTGTTTGTTTGTGTAGGTGCGTGGGACTTTTGAGGAGCCTCCTACTGGATTGATACCTTGGTTCTCAAAAACTAAGGGAAATACTTACGCTACTATTGCTGCATCACCCTTTCCTCTTCAAGGAAAACCAATGCAACCTCAAGAAGTAGCACAAGCCGCCCGTAAACCAAGCTGAAGACCCACAAGCGCAGCTTCCGCCACACCAACTCGCTATTGCCCCTACAGCGCCGCGGCAAGAGTGCAATGACGTTCCTGCTGGCTCTGCCAAAAGTCGAGCGATGTCGCGCTCTTCACGCTCCAAAATGCCTTCAACGATGACGGAGGCGATGGCACGAGCACATATGTTACTGGATTTTACTTGGTAGCACACAAGATGGATGAGTGGAGAGACACCATCCGGAGTCTGATCGAGTTTGCTGATGCAAATAGGTCCCACTTGGCGGAGACTTTGCAGCGGCCGCCAACTACGCTTCTCCTCAAACTGAAGACCGTGTGGCAGGTGGTGAACCTACAATGCAATCACCTCCTCGGCAACAATCTCAGCGGAAACAACGGAACTATCAGCATGCCTAGTGAGATGCACAGCCCGACAACGCGTTGATGGTCTCTTCAGAACCACAGACATAGCAGGGCCAGAGGCAAGTGTTGCTTGACAGGCGAGCAGAAGACGCTCGCACCACCGTCCAGCGGCGTCGTGAAGTGCAGCATCAATCAGACAAGCGTAATGGCCCAATCGTCGATGAGCCAACACCAGTTGTTGGCCGGTACTTAATTAATAGGTTGGGTGCCTCGCATTCACATGTGAGTTGTGGCAAGTCCGCTGGCCGTCTGTCCGCACGTTCAAGCCTGAGGTTCCGAAGAAGTACGATAACAATCAAAACTCAGCAGAGTTCCTGGGCATTTATATGACTGATGTGCAAGCTGTTGGGGGAAGAGACAATAAAATCTTAGCCAACTACTTTTCGTTGGTACTCAAACCCAACATGGGATCTTGGCTGATGAACTTGCCGAAAAATTCCATTTCCTCATGGTTAGATCTTTGCAATGAGTTTGTTGGTGCTTTTACCGGGGGATAGAAAGTTTTGGGGTTGCCTGGCAACTTGAAAGTGATCCCACAGAAAGAAAGAGAGTGCCTGCGCACGTACATCCAGAGATTCAGTTACATGCACCACAACATACCGGATATCCACCCCACCGCTGTGGTTTCCGCTTTCCACACGAATGTGCGCAACTGCAAAATGCGGGAGATGATGCATATCTTCTTGCCTAAGACCTTCAACAAACTTTATACGTTGGCAGACAAGTGTGCACGCGGTGAAGAAGGAAGAAGGCTACTCGGGGAAGATGATGTTGCTGAAGTCGACTCTGATGATGACGGCGCAACCGTCCCGGGAAAGAAAGGACGGAGGCGTAAGAGGAAGCACAAGGGCAAGTCAGTTATGGTTGTGGAAGGATCCGACAACTCCAGCCCCGCCAAGAAATCCAAAACAGAAGGGAGTGGCAAGGAAGCAACTTCATGCGCTAATTGCGAGGTCGCTGCGGCAGGAGAGAAAGCTGGCAAGTCTGACGAGCAATATTGCAAGATCCACCATACCATGGGCCACGACCTCCAGGAGTGCCATCAAGTGGAGTAACTGGTTGAGAAACATAAGGCTAAGTATGAGAAATAGGACAAAGAGAAGAGCCAAGATGGTACGGGTGGATCTGGCAAGAAGGGTCGTGGCAGTCAAGGCGGACACCATTGTCGGTGTCAAAACCGGCAGATCTCGGGTAGGGGGGCACAAGTTGTGCGTCAATAGATCGATGGTAACAAGGAGCCAGGGGACACAATGTTTAGCCAGGTTCGGGCCCTCTTAATGGACGTAAAACCCTACTCCTGCTTGATTATATTCTTCGAGTATGAAGATTACAAGACTTGATCTACCTCGAGATCGTAATGGCTAACCCTAGATGTCTAGCCTATAGGGATTCTGATGATGGTGATAGTTGCCCTATATAGACTAACCCTTCTAGCTTATATACACACCAGAGGGAGTTCTAGGGTTTGTACAATGTCGGTTTATTAGGTAGGGAAACCTCCTGACTCTATTCTTGCCTTCCACGCATTGAGAAGCCTCATCCGGACTCGGTAGATAATCTTCAGCTTGATCCTGCATGGCAGATGCAACACGGCCCACACTCCTGGGCCGGACACCAGAGGACCCCTGAATCCAGGACTACCTCAGTCGCCCCCGAACTTGCCTTCAATTAAGATGTGGTATGCGGGGGTAAGTCTTCGGGTTTGCAAGGCGGGTTCTTCATTGTTTTCCGAATTGAAGATAGTCCAGTATAGGTTTCCATGCCCAGTCTTTATGATTCCTTCCTGCCATCGCCTCGATTTCCATGAGTCCGTGTGAATGTGAATGGTCCGTTATCCCTTTATTTTAATATTCCTGACAGGCACAGGCGGCGCCTATAAAGCAAGGCAAGATCTTCAAACCGTCATCCCGCATCACACCAAAAGCAATAGAGCAAACCTTGGAAGACAAGCCATCGCAAGTGCTCCTGGTTCCTCCTCGCATCCTCATGTCCCTCAAGAGGGGGATTGGCAGAGTTGCTCCATATCTCACCTCCAGCTTAGTCGACTCCAAAAGCAAGGATATCTCCCTCCCCCAGATCAAGTCTTCGTACGGGCGGGGTTAACCACTATCTGTTCTGATGCATTGGCGGAGAATTTCCCCAATCCCAGCCAAGGGGAGAGGGTGTGCTTCACCTCATTCCTTTTGAGGGGTGTGGGATTCCCAACCCACCCCTTCCTCAAGAGTCTACTGGAACACTACGGGATCCAGCTGCACAACCTCACGCACGGTTCTGTTTTACATATCTCCGGCTTCGTCGCCCTTTGCGAATTGTTTTTGGGTTGCTAGGCTCACTTCAAACTATGGAAGAAGTTCTTCTGGCTCGTCCGCCGCCATCAGGGCGGCAGATCTATTTTTGAAGTGGGCGGTGCCGAAGTATGGCGTATAGCCGGATCTGGCTATCCAATCGGGACTTCAAAGAAAGGATCTGTCGAATGGTCTTCGGAATGGTTCTATATCGATGATCTACCCCTTCCGGACCCTGTTCATCATGGATTGCCAGAATTCTCCAGTGCTCCCTTGAAGAAGCTATATAACTGGAATCCCAAATCCTCTGCCCAGGAGGACAGTGTGGAGGTGATGAACTTGGTAAATAAGATCAAGATACTGACCCATTCCGGACTCTCCATAGTAGAGGTTATGTCTATCGCGATACAGAGATTCATCCAGCCGCTTCAATCCAGGAATACTCCTTATGGAACTATAACAGGGAGGACGATGCGTCCCGCTATAGGCGAAAGGGTCCAGATGGCCAAGCCGCACTAGCGGCAGCTCTAGCCGACCTCTATAAAGGAGATGAAGAAGACTTCCTTCGTCTAAATTGCCGAGAAGCCTACTCCATGTATACTCCCATCGAATGGGTATGTTTTCCAACCACTCAATGCTTTTTTATCCATAGAAATGCATTAATCGGATACCCTGACTATTTTTTTCGTAGTCATGGAGGCAATTGTCGAGAACATTAACTGTCCCACCCCCAGCCATAGGATCATGATCGCAATGAAGATCCCAGATTTCATGAGGATCCGGATATATTTGTAGAGTTTGAAGATGGATTCTACTATCAAGCGAGCCTTGACGGCTCGGAGGTGGCCATTATGGCTGACTACCCCGACCTCTATCCCTTCGTGAAGGTAAGTGTTTGAAAACTGTATCCTCAAGGAAGATGGATACTTTCGCCTTTCTCTTTATCCTCTACATTGAACCATGCTTCGTAGGATCGGTGTTCAGCAGGCTGTACTCAGGGGTGAACGACTAAGAAAAGGTCAACATCATTGCGAAAGAGTCGTGCAAAGCGAAAGGAGGTCGGCAGCGCCACTGAACCTGCTCCACCATCGAAAAGGTACAATCTTTTTTTTAATATTCGGTCATGAAGCCAGACTGTCATTCGAATCCTCCTTCTATCATCGCATGAGGGGTATACGGCAAACTGTGGGTAAGATCCCAGCCCGCCGAGCTATGGCTAATCCAGCGCCGAAGATACCAAACAGGACAGGGGCGCATGCTGATGTGGAATAGGCTCGTTCGTCTCATGGAGAGCCGGATGAGATGTCCGTGACCAACTACGAAGTTGATATTGCGATGAAACATCGTCACTTAAAAGAAGCCTTGCGCGCCCCTGCATTAATGGAGCCGGAGTTTAACGCCCTAAGTACTGTAGGTGCATATATCCGAGCTGTCCGGGACAGACTCACCGGGGTCGCTCCCCTGTTCTCAAAGGATATGCAGGTACGGATCTTCATGAACTTAATGGATATATAGTAGTAGCCCCCGAGACTTAAATTGGGTGGAAAAAACCGATTTTGAGGATCGTTTGATGACCACAGGTTCTCAAGGAGAAGAACAGTGCATTGACCCAGGAGCTTGAGACAAGCCGGACGCAGCTAAATGCCGCTGTCTCCAATCTTGAAGAAATAAAGAGTGCCCCAATATATTATGGCAATGATAAGAAACTAGAAGAAGTGAAGAAACAGGCCGAAGAGATAAAGAGCTTGAAGGCTCAACAAGAAAACCAGAAGCTGAAGGGTGGCATATTCGATATGTCTTGTGAACCATCCAGATTATTGATAGGATCATATAATGCGGAATATGATAGTTTGGTTGATACATGTATGTTAACCGGCTGCCCCGAGGATGAAATGCCAGTTCTACAGAGCAACATTCTGAAGGAGCTAGCAAAGCTGCACTAGCGTGCTCAGAATGCTATGAAAAATATGGCCAAAGCCTTATGGCCTTGCGACATCCCTCTAGAAAGTATGGAGGGGTTGGCTGATCTATTCAAGGGTGCCCGACGTCGGTTCGAGCTGTGGAATACATCTGCATGCCGTGAAGGCGCTTGAGAGGTATGGGCCATGGTGAAGACATGCTATACTGGTCTTGACCCGAACCATATGGCCAGAGTTGGACCGCGGGGACCCAACAGGAAGGAAATTCCTGTATGCTTGGTATACGACCAAGTGATGACAACAGCGAAATTTTCGCAACAGGATTGTAAATTAGATAGTCTACTAGATGGCGTTGAAAGGGAGTGAGCGTTTGATTTGATGTACTCATGTACTTTATTACTGAACTTATGTCTTGCCGGATTGTATGAAAATTTTGTCATCGCAGACATTCGGCTTCCACCTCCGAACCAAAAAGTTTGAGTGTTTCCGTATACTTATGTTTGACTAGGAAACATTTGGTATTTTCGTAAACCAGGCAACCCGGCCATATTGCTCAAACAGACAAAGTGTGTTCGGCGAAGTTATGTTATATTACTGTTTGACGTAAGAAACATCTTCCTAGAAGAATAGTTCCGTTAGGGGTTCCTTTTCTTGGGCTGGACTAGTATCTGAAGGACAGACATCCAATGTTATGTGTTTTTCCGGAAACATCTTGTTGAATATGTGCCGACATATTATTCCCTTAAGAACGCTAGCTTTCGGCTTCACCCGTCTGACGTATAGGGCCAGATAACCCGGTTCTAACAATCACATAGGTGCTCCCTTTACACCCTAGCCGAACAATCGGGAACGTAGGATATAAGCACAGGAGCGTGGCAACCCAGCTTGGCAAAAACTTAAGTCATAGAGGTGCATAAAATGGCAGAAACAACAGATAGTACGGACACAAGAAGCTTGTAAGCTTTGTAATAAAATGCTTCTTTTCAAAGAAGCCCCCATGTATGGTGGGATGTATACATTTAAAGATGCATATCCCCAACAATGCGGTTTATCCGAACATACAATATAAGGAGAGAAAGGTAAAAAGGGGAAAAGGAAAGGCAAAATGGAAAAAACCTAGTTTAAACTGGGACCCAAGGATGCTGAATTATGCGTAAAATCATCGAAGCCAGGCGGCGTTGCATGGGTTCGGCTCAAGGCGATTATGCTCCGCATTGCGAAGGCGACAGGCTCCTCCAGTAAGGACTTCATCAATAATACAAGTTCTCCGACGTTGTATGTTTTAGCCCGCACTTCTATGCTTTGGGAACGCCTGGCTTGTTGTTGATAGAATGCGGAACGGGCCTTGGCAACATCGCACTCCTCTTCAAGTCCATCTAGGTTGTCCTGCCGATCTAGTTCGGCTTCTTTCTCTTCATACATGCGCACTCTAGGTGAGTCATGAATAATATCACAGGGCAATACGACTTTTGCGCCATACACCATAAAGAAAGGTGTATATCCGGTTGTTAGATTGGGCATGGTCCGGAGTCCCCAGAGTACGAAATCGAGTTCCTCAACCCAGTGCTTATCTGATTCTCGTAGAGAGCACACTAGTTTGGGATTAATACCACTCATGATCAGAACATTGGCCCGTTCGACTTGGCCGTTTGTTTGGGGGTGGTATACAGATGCATAGTCGAGTTTAATGCCCTATTTAGCACACCAGGTTTTCACCTAATCAGCTGTGAAATTGGAACCATTATCATTGATGATACTGTGCGGGACACCATAACGGTGGACTATGCTGGATATAAAGTCGATCGTTGGTCCGGCCTCAACTGTATTGACTGGTCTGGTTTCTATCCATTCATTGAATTTATCCACCATGACTAGTAAGTATTTCTTTTTGTGGCTTCCCCCTTTAAGGGGTCCGACCATGTCAAGCCCCCAGACCGCAAAGGTCTAAGTAATGGGGTTGTTTGTAATGCGGTGGGAGGCATGTGGCTCTGGTTGGCTAAAAGTTGACAGCTCCCGCAATGTTGGACAAGGTCTTGAGCGTCCCCTCGAGCGGTACAGAAAAAGCCTGTCCGAAACGCCTTGCTTACAATGGCACGGCCTGTGGCGTGATGGCCGCCGAGACCGGCATGTATTTCTTCCAAGACATTCCTTCCCTCCTCTTCGGAGATACATCATTGAAGGACTCAGGTTGTACTTATTTTATATAATTCATCTTCATGCACTTTGAAGGCTTTGGAGTGCTGAACTATGCAACATGCCTCGTTTTTATCATTTGGGAGCTCTTGCCTATTAAAGTAGGCCAAGTAAGGTTCAGTCCAAGGAGAGATAACCGCCATGATCTCATGAGCAGAGGGTGTTATCTCGATATCCGGACCTCCAACGTTGTCCTCATTATGTTCGGTGGTTGGGGGTGTGGTCATGTCTGTATTGCCTTCGCCGTTCTCACCCTGCCACACCACGGATGGCTTGAAGAGCTGGTCCACGAAGGTGTTGGGTGGAACGGGGTCGCGTTTAGCGCCCATATGAGCAAGGATGTCAGTTGCCTGATTACTTTCTCGGGCGACATAATGGAACTGAGGCCGTCGAACCGAGCTGATATTTTTAATATGGTGTTTCGATATGCCATCATTTTTGGGTCCTTCGCATCGAACTCGCCATTGACCTGTGAAATTGCGAGGTTCGAATCACCGCGCACCTTCAAGCGTTGTATGCCCATGGAGACAGCTATATGAAGACCATGCATTAGCGCCTCGTATTCGGCTGCATTATTAGAGTCTGTATACATAATTTGCAATACATAGCAGACTGTGTCCCCAGTAGGGGAAGTGAGGATTACGCCAGCCCCCAGTTCGGCCAGCATTTTGGAGCCATCGAAGTACATGATCCAATTAGCGTATGAGTTGTAGTGTTTAGGGAGTTCGACTTCCGTCCATTCGGCTATAAAGTCGGCTAGTACTTGGGATTTAATAGCCCGGCATGGATTGTATATGATTTTGAATGGTAATAGCTCGATGGCCCATTTGGCTATGCAGCCAGTGGCGTCCCTGTTATTTATGATGTCATTTAGTGGCACCTCAGATGCCATTGTGACCGAACACTCCTGAAAGTAGTGTTGAAGTTTGCGAGACACCATGAAGCTTGTGTAGGCTATCTTCTGATAGTGCGGGTATCGGGATTTGTAAGGTGTAAGGACCTTCGATACATAGTATACTGGTTTTTGGGTGGTATGTCCCTCCTCCCCTCGTTCAACGACGAGGACAGCACTAACTACTTGGTTAGTTGCTGAAATTTATAATAACATAGGCTCTCCAACACCAGGTGCGGCCAAGATTGGGTTACTTGCGAGAAGGGCCTTGATTTCTTCCAATCCAGCTGTGGTTGCATCTGTCCATTTGAAGTTATCAGTACGGCGCAGTAGCTTGTATAATGGCAATGCCTTTTCTCCTAATTTGGAGATAAATCGGCTTAAAGCCGCTACGCACCCTGCTAGTTTCTGGACATGCTTTAGGTCTGTTGGCGTGGCCAATTGTGACAGAGCTCGGATCTTGGCTTGGTTTGCCTCAATTCCTCTATGGGAAACAATGAAACCCAACAACTTTCCGGCCGGAACTCCGAAGACACATTTTTCTAGATTAAGCCGGATGTCGTATGTTCGGAGATTGTCTAAGGTGAGGCGAAGGTCGTCCACCAGTGACTCGACATGTTGTATTTTGATGACCACCTCATTCACTGTAATGCCCCCAGACCGATGCGCCAGGTGTCTTCTAGTTATTCGCCGTCGTTGCCATGTCATCCGCTTGCGTGTTGCACTTTGCCACGTCATCATATGCATTTCATCTGCATATTTTTCAAAACATGCATCCGTTCGGGATCCCCCGGTTCTCTCCGTTGTCCGTTCTGAGCCGCGACACACTCGCACGCGCCCGTTGCACCTCTCAGATCTCATTTCGTGAGCAGGGAAAAACATTCTCGGAATGGGCCGAGAATTGACATGTGGTCTTGGTACATCCCCGGTAGACCGCTTGTCAAATTTTGTTCCATTTGGAGGTCGTTTGATGCCCCAATGGTTAACCGTTTAATCGCGAAACCCCCCTTCTCTTTGTAGCCCAGCACCCCTCCACACAGCCACCTAGCCCATCTAACCCCCATCATGCTCTCCGTCATTGGATCATTATCGTGTGGGCGAAAACCGCACCTTATTTGGACTCTCCTAGCTCCCTCTACCTATATAAAGGGCTCCCCCGTCTAAATCTCGGGCAAATCCTACCCCTGATCCTAGTCTTCCCCTTCCTCACACCATCGGACAAAATCTCGCCGCCGAACATGTCCGCCGCCGCCCCCTCTCCCAATTGCAAGCCGCCACGTCGCCAACCCCGCCGCCGTCCAGCGCCTCCTTCCGTGCCGCCCTCCAGGGCCCAGGCGGGGCCCGCCCGGCCCGTCCACCCGTCGCCGCGCGCTCGAGCCGCGCCCAAGCTCCCCTTGCGCCACCGCCGATCTCTGTGCGCCACCGCCCGCTGCTTTGCCTGCCCCGCCGCCGCGCCGGAACACTGCCGCCGCCTAGCTCCGACCGCCGTGCCGCCACCCGCGTCCGAGCGTCGCCGCGCCCCCGTGCCTCATTCTCTGCCATGCCACCTCCTCCACCTCTAGCCAGATCCTGCCATGGGAGGACTGGATCCGGCGACCCCAGCTCACCGGCGACTCTCCCTCGAGCTCCAGCCACCTCTCCTCCGATCATCTTCGGCGAACCTCGATTTCCGCGCCGGGTCAAACCCTAGATCCGGAGGTGACGATTTTTCCCCGTCCCTGAATCCTTAACTCATGTGCACATGTTTGTCATGCCATATCTCCGTGCCCGCAGCTCCGATTCACGCATATAATATGTCAAAATGTTCATCTCTGGATGATCTTCATGATGGAGGAGTTTTGATGCATGGTACTGTTCATCTTGATGCCTTAATATTCGTTGCAAAACGGCTAATTGATATAAACTGCTGGAATCTGCTGATAGTTAGCATCATATATGCATCTTGTGAGGGCTATAACTTTGTCTTTGTTGATCCTATAATGATGATCTGGATATGCACATGTTCTTCCCTTCATACTCTATATGTTAGTATGCTTTTCATTCATGTTAGGATGCATCTTGACATGTTTATCCCTGTTGCAAAACTACTTGCTGATGTTAACTGTTGAAAACTGTTGTAAATTGCCTATTTGTCTTTTTTATATCTTTTTGTGTGATTTTATTTTGACCATCATGTCTACATGTTTTAGTAGCATAATTATGCCATCTTTACAAAGGTGCAATCCATGTATTTTGATATGCCCTGTGGTGTGTGCATCAAACTTGTGAAGTGGGCTACTCTCTGTTAATGTTCTGTGAATACTGAATCTGTTATATCATGATGCCATGTTCGCTTGATGCTACCAGTTAATCCATGCATAAACTGGAGATGCTTAGTTGACATGTTTTGTTGCCCATGTTATGGTCTATCATTCCATGCCATTTGATGCCCTATATATGTCCTGTAGCATGTCGTTTTATTGTCATGAACATGCCTATATGCTGTTCCAGATTTCTGTTAACTTCATGATGTCATGTTGTGAGCTTGATATTAGTTAATCCATGCATCTTTCGGAGATGCTCCAGTGACATGATTTGAAGTATGCTACGAGTATTTTGTTCATATGCCATGTTTGATAATTTTTTATACCATATGCCTCTGTTCCATGCTTGCAAACATGCTATCATAATGTTGCTGATTTACACTTGCTAAAACTGTTTCAACATTCAATCTTGTCTTGTTGGTTCCCACTAATCCATGATCCATATGTATATGATGCTTTGATATTATTTTCTCTTTGTTATGTGTACTTTGATGCCATGCCCTTGGTTGCTATGTATAGTTGTTGTAGCATCTTTGTTTCATGCCTCCAACATGCCATCATATTAACTCTGCTCATGTATATGCTCCTGTGTTATAAAGTTGCATTTTGCATTGATCACACTGGTTTAATATTGATTGTTTCATGTCAATATTATACAACTTTCAAATAATTTTGGTAACTTTTTATATTATTTTTGGCACTAAACAATTGATCCACTGACCAGTGCCATTTCCTATTTGTTGCATGTTTTTTTTCACAAAATATCCATATCGAACAAAGTCCAAACACGATAAATACTTCCGAAGATTTTTTTTTGGAATATATGTGATTTTTGGGAATTGGAATAAACACGAGACGATGCTCGAGGGGGCCACAAGCCCTGGAGGAGCGCCCCCTACCCAGGGCGCACCTGGCAGGCTCGTGGCCATCCCGTAAGGCGGTTGGTGCCCTTCTTTAGTGGCAACAAAGCTAATATCTGGGTAAATCGTGTTAAAAGTTTAGCCCAATCGGAGTTACGAATCTCCGGGAATTTAAGAAACGGTGATAGGCCAGAAGCTGGTAACGCAGAAATAGAGAGATAGATCTAATCTCGAAGGGGCTCCCGCCCCTCTGCCGCAATGGAGGCCATGGACCAGAGGGGAAACCATCCCCCCATCTAGGGGGGAGGACAAGGAAGAACAAGGAGGGGGCTCTCTCCCCCTATCTCCAGGTGGCACCGGAACACTACTAGGGCAATCATCACGTGATGGCAATCTACGCCAACACCTCGTCATCTTCCCGCAACGTCTTCATCACCTTCCCCCATCTATATTCAGCAGTCCACTCTCCCGCAACCTACTATACCCTCTACTTGAACATGGTGCTTTATGCTTCATAATATTATTGAATGATGTGTTGCCATCCTATGATGCTTGAATAAATTTTTGTTGTCCTATCGGTGATTGGTGAATTGCTATGATTGGTTTAATTTGCTTGTGGTTATGTTGTTGTCCTTTGGTACGCATCATATGAGCGTGCGTGTGGATCACACAATAGGGTTAGTTGTATGTTGATAGGACTATGTATTGGAGGGCAAGGGTGATAGCAGCTTCAGCCTAGCATAGAAATTGATGCATAGGGATTGAAGGGGGACCAATATATCTTAATACTATGGTTGGGTTTTCCCTTAATGAATGTTAGTAGTTGTGGATGCTTGCTAATAGTTCCAATCATTAGTGCATAGAATTCCAAGTAAGGGATGACATGCTAGCAGTAGCCTCTCCCACATAAAACTTGCTATCTGTCTAGTAACAAAGTCAATTGCTTAGGGACAATTCCGCAACTCCTACCCCCACTTTTCCACACTCGCGATACTAACTTAACTATTTATTTATCTAAATAGACCCTAGTTTTTATTTATGTGCTCTTTATTATCTTGCAAACATATCCCACAACACCTAAAAAGTACTTCCAGTTTCATACTTCTTCTAGGTAAAGCGAACGTTAAGCGTGCGTAGGGTTATATCGGTGGTCGATAGAACTTGAGGGAATATTTGTTCTACCTTTAGCTCCTCGTTGGGTTTGACATTCTTACTTATCGAAAGAGGCTACAACTGATCCCATATACTTGTGGGTTATCAGCAGGCCAGCCTTGCCTTACTAAATGAGGCGCTGTACCGGATCCAGATGATGACTATTGTTGATGGCCAGTCCTCGGCTCATGTTCAATGGAGCCTTGAGGCAGGCCACAGGGAATTTTACGTGCAACCCACCACCCACCTAATAGCCACTGCCGAGGACTTAACCGACATGCTGGATTATGCCTCTAAGGAGCCTAACGACATGGACAACGGGGCACAGCCACAACCCCTCCCGTCACTGGCCCATGGACAGCCACATCCACCTACAACATCTACATGGTGGACACCCCCAAGGATGACGGTGATGGCACCAATGGGGACGGCACCCCCAGAAGGGTTAATAAACCTGGGGAAGAGCCACCCAAGCGCTAGAGGCAACACCGATGCTCAAAGGGGCGACGAAGCAGGGAAAGTAACATGGGCACCGTAGAAGGCTACACCCCAGACAATGCAAAAGACCTTGGCGATCCCGACCTCAAACACCAATCTGATGGCTTGGAGGGGCATGAGGGTCAGCATACTCCCGAGGACCCCAACGGTTCCAAAGTTTCAAACCACAGTTTAATGCATCATGGCGCAATCACTCAAGGATTACATCCTTGGAAAACAATGCCTCTACGGCCCCAGCACCATCCATAACGATGGAGAAGTACTACTCCGGGCGCCCGTGCTCCTTTCCAGTTGGGGCGGTCCAGTGGCCATCTCGACGGGCTTTATCTTCGGCGAGTGTAGCATGGTATTTGAGAATGCCATCGACGCCCCCTCAATGCATTCCTAGCGCTTCACGTCATCAACATGAGTGGCAACATCACATAGCTTCGCCACCAAACCAAAGTAACTATTCGGTATGGGCTCGGATGGCCACAACCAGACACAAAGGTCCTTCACGGCCGGCTCTGCCATACGGTGCAGCTCCACCATCTGCTTCATTTGATTCATAAGGACGGGAGGGTGCTCGAGCGCTTGAATCTGCACTTAGAATAACCTCAGTTCCGAGTCACCCTCCCGAGCCGCAATGTGCTTAGACGCATCTGCCGCACTCCGCGAAAGCTCCGTAAAGGCACCAGCGGAACACCAGACCCGGGTAAGCAACACAAATCTTTGGCCTCCAAAGACACTTTGTAGTAAGTACCGCTTACCATTCGCAATTTGCTTTACTTGATGGAGCTCCTCCTGAGCTCCTCGCACCTCCGTTCGTGCCTCCTGGACCTCTGTCGTCATCTTCGCCAGTTTGGTGGCATGCTCTTTATTCTCTTTCTCAAGGACCTCATATCTCATGATGGCGTCCTTGAGCTCTTGTTGCACCTCGGCCACTCTGGTCTCATGCTTCACTACAAAAAAAGACACATCCATGACATTTTGGGCCGAACGAAATTTTTTTGCCATACTTATGACACTTCTATGATGATAATTGTGACAAAACCCGGTATCATCATAGATGTGGTGGGCTCCTACTTCTATGACAAAAAATCATGACAGAAAATGGGCTTTTCATCTTGGGCGGGCTGGAGACGCATCTGCATGACATTCTTTGGGCCGTCCATGATGGAAAAAACCATGGTAGAAGCTAGGGCGAGGAAAATTTCGGCAAGTTCCCGGTTACGGTGGGTGGTTCAGAGCCGAGCGATGCGTGTTTATCTCTTACACGTATGCGCGTGTGTGCGAGGTGTTGGCTCTAACTGAACCCTAGCTAGGCGTTGGGCTCTAACTGAACCCGAGCGATTGCACTGCAGACTACGCATTATTGAACCCGATCGAGCGATTCCTTCGCTACTGTTGCTAACTAAAGCTAATCGATGCTGCCTCTGGATGAACAGTGAACATTGCGGGGGGGGGGGGGGGGTTGGATGAACAGCGAGTGGTGGGGGTGGCTGACATGGACCCCGTGGCATTGCCTCTGGATGAACAGGACCCCGATCGATCGAGCCAGTTGGGGCTGGATGAAGAGGACCCCGTGGAGGGCTGGATGAACAGGACGACCCCGTGGAGGGCTGGTTGAACTGTAGCTAGTGGAGGGCTGGATGAACAGTAGCCCGTAGAGGGGCGGTTGAATAGGACCCTGTGGAGAGGGCTGGTTGAACAGTAGCCGGTGGAGGAGAGAGCACTGGAGGCTGGATGAGGTCGACGGTGGATGAACAGTCGTAGGTGGAGGCTAGAGGAGGTCGACGGTGGATGAACAGTCGCAGGTGGAGGCTGGAGGAGGTCGACGGTGGATGAACAGTAGCCTGTGGCGCTCCAACACAAGTCTATTTCGTCCGTTTTGCGGTACGCCACACCCCTTCCGATCAACAGGACCCCATGTCGACCATAGGAGGTCCAAGACAAGTCTGTTTCCTTCGTTTTGCGTACGCCAGACCCCTCCCGATGAACAGGATCCCATTTGGAATGTGGCCGGTCAACCACAAGGCCGTTTCCTTTGTTCTGCGGTACGCCAGGCCTGGTTTCCATCGCCTGTGCCGTCCAAGCCCTCCCGATGAACACGACGACGCATTCCATTCCGACCTAGCCGGTTGGCTCCCCATGAACACAACAACGACGCAGTTTCTCCGTTCCGACCCATCCATGTACACAAGCCATGGCCGTACATATGCGCGAGTAGGTGTTCGAGACCCCGCCCGTATGTACGTATGTGGCCGTATTATCTTTCTTGCACACTGGCCGTTGTACGTACGTGTACATGCTACGTGTGCGCCTCTACTATGACACCTGCGCGCCTCTACATCCAACAGTATGTACGTACTCGTTCGCGACCAGAATGACAACTCTACGTATGCTTCGACCAGGTGGGTCCCGACTGTCACACACTTCCTTGCATGCGAAGATGTAGCTGGTGGGTCCCAGTAGTCAGGGAGGCGAATCATTTTTTTGTTGCCTGGGCGCACTTCCTTGCGTGCGAAGACGTAGCTGGTGGGTCCCAGCAGGGGCGAGTCATTTTCTTCGTGAAATACGATGGCACATCCGGTGGGTCCCCGCTTTCAAGTGGAGGAATAATTATTTTGCACGTAATAAGGAGGCACTTCCTTGCGGCTGCCGTAGACCCAGCTGTCAGCGTCTCCACGTATAGTACTCTTCCGATGGAAGTCGGTCATTGACCACATTGACCACACCGCGCCGAGAGCACCACGGCGGTGGATGATGGCGAGGCCTAGGAAGGGGCCGGTGCGGATCCGGGGAAGACGCGACAGTGGATGCCCACGCAAAGAGGAGTACGAGGGTTCACTGGTTCGGCTGCGGTGTGAGGCTGCCATCACCGCAGAATAACAGGGGGTGTGGGTGAGTAGAGGGATGGTCTGGCCAGCGGTGGGACTAGTAGGGGGAGGTGAGGCCTCCGCGGCATCACAGCTGGCCATGGGAGGTAGGAGCATGCGGCACGACTGGAGCTGCTTTGGGCGGCTGGAGCACGAAGACCAGAGGTTGAAGAAGCACTACGGTCGTTGGATGGACATCGTACAGTCACAGGAGCTAGAATCGTTCATATTGACTAAGTTGACAAAGCTCTCCGTCGTTCATTTTTTTGTGCGTAATAAGGAGGCACTTCCGGTGGGTCCGAGCTGACAGCGGGGGGACCGTTTTTTTGCGAAATACAGAGGCCCTTCTGGTGGCTCCCAGCTATCAGGTGGAGGAATCATTGTTTTGCGCGTAATAAGGAGGCATTTCCCTGTGTGGGCCCCTATTGTTAGCCTCTTCCGATGGCTGTTGTTTGTTGACCATGTTGACCTCGCCGCGTCGAGAGCACAAACACGGTGGACGAGGGTGAGGCCCAGGAAGAGAACCACCCGGAGCCGGCGAAGCCACCGCAGCGGATGCCCATGCTGAGGGGAGTACGAGCGCTGACTAGTCGGCTGACGTCGTCGAAAAATAACAGGATGTGTGGGTGGTTAGAGGAATGGCCTGGTGGCAGCACATCCAGCCACGGGAGGAGGGAGCAGGCAGTCCCGCCGGCGCTGGTTTGGGCGGCTGGAGTAGGAAGATCAAAGATTGAAGAAGCACGGCGGCCGTATGATGGACATCCAACAGTCACTGTTTTGTGTTGACTAAGTTGACAAAGCTTGTTTACGTGTCAAAATAAATTAGGACATCATCATCGTCAACCTAGTAGGCCCATAAGTCAGCCTCCAAATCTGTGCAAAACGGCATACAACCCATTAGCCATTATTTTCAATAATTTACAGCCCACTTGCTAATTCTAAAGGATATTTGAAGCCCATATTCTTTTTATTAGCATTACAGATCATATATTCTGGGCACTGCTAAAAAATTCAATGAAATTTTGCATATTTCGGTGGGGTCCGAACTCTTTTAATCATGAAATTTCGAGTCATGTTAAAAATAATTTTCAACAAATTATATCAAAATAAAATTCAAAAAACAATTCTCTGCAAAAAAATGAATGAAATTTAGAATCTTAACTAGCAAGATGCCCGTTCGTTGCACAGAACATGAAGATGCATTTGTGTGAGTAGTTTATCTTGTGGGAGAAAATATGATATTTTAATGTAATTGCCAGTTGTCTTTGGTTTTTATAAGAGTAGAGAGTAGAGAAATCCTGAAAAATGATTTTTTAATGCAATTGCCGGTTGGTTTTGGTTTAAAAATTTACAGCCCATTTCTTACAACTTATAGCCCATTCTCCGGGGAAGCCCATTTCTTACTACTTACATCCCTCCTTGTCTTGAAAGATTTGCAGCCTAGCAGGGCTGAGAAAAGAAAGTAGGCCTCGGTTTTGGTATTCTCCAAAAAAAGTAACTGGGCTAGCCAATTTCCAAAAGAAAAAATATATCAACTGGGCTCATCATGTGCTTAATAAAAGCGTAAGCGTGGGCTAGACGGGCCATAGCCCCCACACAGCACGCAGTTGAGCTCCGTCTCTGAAACTAAAAAACAACTGGGCGAGCTACTGGGTCCCTGGTGTTATCCACTCGTTGTGTAATTTTTTCGTTTATTGACTACATTGACAATGGTGTGGGACCTAGTTGTCAAACAATTAGGAGGAAGTATTTTTTTGCTTGTAATAACGAGCCACCTGCTTGCGAAATGCAATGACCCTGGTGGGTCCCTACTGTCAGCCTCTCCACGTACAGTCATCTCTTGATTCCTCTTGGTTGTTGACCATGTTGACAATGCTAGACGGCGGTGGGCACAGCGAGCAAACCAAGGCGAAGAACGATGGCGAGGCCTCAGATCGGAACGGACAGCAACTGTGGAAGATGCGGCAGTGTAGTGGCAGGTGGAAGGGAGTACAAGGGCAAAAACATACAACTCAAGCATACAAATGGTACAAAAAGCCCAAGGATTAATTGTTCATCAATTTTTTAGACAAAACCCAGATTGAACATGACAGTAACATCTAACCCAACCACTCTTTTTTGCAGTCACAAACAAATGGATCGGTCTGATCCATAAAATCAACATCTTGTGCAAAAAAAATTATTTCAGGATGACTACAACTTATTGTAAATAGAAGCCGAGCATGTTTAGAAGCCCATTTGTCCACCTGAAACTTCTTTTTTTGCTGTTCAACATGTCCGTCTATGAGAAATCTCTTGCAGTAAAAATTAAGACTCCTGGACAATAGTAACCTTGCATTCAACATGAAGAATGTGACAAAGCTTCTGTTTTGTCTGGTTGGATGCATATCGTTCCATTGTTATTGTCCTCAAACGAATGTCATGAGAACTGAGAAAATCCTTGTGCTTATTACGCCACCGATTGGTTATATGTTTTTCTCCATGTCGTTTTGCCTAAGTAGACATGAAGATTGAAAACAGTTATGGTCTGAAAAAAGAGTATGTCAAAAGAACGACAGCTGAGCAGTTAATTCTAGTACAATATATATGGGCTTTCAATGTGCATGAAATCATCACCTCTATGTATAAATTCTCCAGAGATTGAAAGCATCACAGCAAGCGAATAATTATGTCCAGATCAAAACTATAGATTCTGATATATATGATCTTGACATAATCCAGTAGCATTGATAGGCTATCAATGGACGAACTCTTCATTGAGCATGTAACATAATATTAGTACCCAAAGTGTACTCCAAGATGATATAAAACTTATGCGCACAAATGAAAAATGCAGTATATGATTACAAATGTGTAGATGATAATATACGTTACCTAAAAAGTGAGGAGCCAAACACCAACTCCTTGTGATTATTAAACGGGTCATGAATTACACCCAAGGTCTCCAGTTTGGGCGCAGAGACGACAGTTATTTGTGAAGGTGTATAACAATTATCAAGGAGCAATCTTTCAAGTGAAGGGGAATCTTTGATCATGAGTTGTTGTCCTTCAAAACAAATTCCAATGCTTTTAAGGTGAGGCGACTTTATTTGGAGACAACTGAGATGGATTTCTACTCCCAAAACAATCAGCAAGCGCTCCAGGGTAGGGCAACTGGAGTGGATGATGCTGTGCAGTGAGGCCTTCGACAGATAAACCACCACAAGCAAAAGTTTTTTAGTAGTGGGAGTCGAAGCATTTGTACCAAATCATCTGGTAGATGGCACTAGGCGAAGGTGGTGGTGTGGAGAGAGGAGGAAAACCGCAAGATGGACAACGGTGGTGTGGGCACGAATTCTTGGTGTGTTCGTGGTATAAAACTTTTGTGGTAATGGTACAACTCAAATTGCTGGAGTTTTCCAAATTCAGTGGATGTCAGCCAAGTGTCCACCTTGCCGTGTATGGACAGTAGGTAGCATGTCGGGATGTAGAGGCATTGGACGGGGCCTTGCTGGTGAGAAGAGACGATGGCTCTGAGGAGATCAAATTCAGGAAGGACAGATATCTGACGACAGTCAAGATTGAGGGGCACTGTGCTCCATAGAGGGCGCCACCGTGTTGAGAGGACTTGTGTGCGGCAACGATCCTTGGTGGGGAGAAGTGAGATGATCTCCTCAAGGCTGACATCCGGGAGATTGCTGATGCGGCCCACCGGAGATTCTACCGATTCCTCACATCCGGGTGGGGGGGGGGGGCTCGCCGCTTCTCCCCACGCTACCGGGTGCGGGATCTACAACCGGCATCGCCACTGGCGGGAGCCTCATCTTCTTGGTGTTGGGGCCAGCCGACTCCATTTTCCTTGTGGGCGTCGCGCCGAGCTCACGGGTTTGAGCAGAGTAGCCAGAGGCGAGCCTAGTGGCAGTGCGAGTGGGGAAGAAGGAGGGCTGGGAATTTCTGTAGGAGTGGAAGAAGAGGAGCAGGCGTTTTCTGTACAAGTGAGGAAGAAGGTGAGCGGGGGTTTTCTGGACGAGTGAGGAAGATTGGGAGCGGGGGGAATTGGGGGGGGGGAGACGGAAGCGGGAGAGCGAGTTGTTCGTGTTTATAAGGCCCGCTGCACTAACTACTCGCTTTTTCCCAAGAACCGCTCTCTTCTTTGGTGTTGCTGCATTGGAGCTGGCGCATGGACTTGGCTGACTAGCCATGCATGCAGGATGCATGTGCCCTCCTGCCACTCCATGCGCCTGGTTTGTTACTAGGCCTATTTAATAGGGTGGTTATGGAGTAAATTAAGGAGATTTATTTTCTCTATGTGCATCCACCAAATTAGAGGATGCGGTACTGGATGCAGACACTCACATTAAACTAAGCTTCAGAAGATACGGTATGCATACTAACATTCAAAAGAACAAAAGTTCAGCATGTCTATGCATCTCAATGATTCACCATACTATAACCAATACTAAGTTGTGAGAAGGTGTGGAAATAAAGAAACTCGGTCAATGCTTCTCTGAGCAAAGGGCCTCCTTGTGCACACATTAATTTCCTGGGCATGCTTGTTTCTTCTCAATGTTGCGAGCACTTTGAGCATGTTGGCAACTCCACAGCTAGCTAGCTGCCTCATCTTGCAGTTGATGCTGACACATTTGCAGCAAACACATGAGGCAATAGAGATGACTCAACATAAGTCCATATTGTGCAGTTCCCCTGAAACCATATTCATTGTCCTGAATCTGAAAAGATAGGAAAATAGTAGCTATACTTAAACGGTGTTGCAAAACAGTAGCACATATCAATATCGCGACATGACAAAACACGATCATCTGGATGAAGGGGATACTGACCTACCTGAGGAAGATTATATATAATTTCATAAGTCCTTGGTTGATTTCCACCTCCGGCTGCACTGCTTGTTTGCTCATCCACACATGACAGGATCGTTCCACACTGCATTCAGCAAGTCAACGTACGAATAAGATAATTTCATCTTGGGGTGGTCATTGTACCTAGTTACGAATGTAGGAATACCTGGAGCACCATGAGCTTAGCTGACAGCAGGTAGATACAGCCATATAAATTTTGTGTAGTGCTACCAAAATTGAGGTTTGTATCCCTTCACGTTATGAGAATTCTTCTTGAAGTTGGTAGAATGTGATGGCTTGTTCTTTGCATCAAACTTGCCTTTCCCCTGAGATTTGTTCTTGTTGTTTTGGGGCTGGTTGGGCTGGAAGTTCTTCTTGTGTACCATGTGGGCACTAGAAGCTCCCTCGGCGACCCGAGCACGTGTGTCTTTTGCTCTCGCCTTCTCCTCAAAATCAAGAGTGCTAATGAGATCCAAAACAGAAAACTAATGTCTCTTGTTTTTCAGAGAAGTAGCAAAATCGTTCCACGAAGGTGGAAGCTTGGCAATGATGGTCCCAGCAACAAATTTGTCCGGCAACATGATACGTCTCCGTAGTATCTACTTTTCCAAACACTTTTGCCCTTGTTTTGGACTCTAACTTGTATGATTTGAATGGAACTAACCCGGACTGACGCTGTTTTCAGTAGAATTGCCATGATGTTGTTTTATGTGAAGAAAACAAAAGTTCTCGGAATGACCTGAAACTCCACGGAACATCTTATAAAAAATAATAAAAAATCCTCGCTAAAGATGAAGGCCAGGGGGCCCACAAACTATTCACAAGGGTGGGGGGGCGCCCCCCCTCCCGGGCGTGCCCCCCTAGCTCGTGGGCCCCCTGGTGGCCCTCCGACGCCAACTCCAACTCCATATATTGGCTTCCGGGGAGAAAAATCAGAGAGAGGAAATCATCGCGTTTTATGATACGGAGCCGCCGCCAAGCCCTAATCTCTCTTGGGAGGGATGATCTGGAGTCCGTTCGGGGCTCCGGAGAGGGGGATTCGTCATCATCGTCATCATCAACCATCCTCCATCACCAATTTCATGATGCTCACCGCCGTGTGTGAGTAATTCCATCGTAGGCTTGCTGGACGGTGATGGGTTGGATGAGATTTATCATGTAATCGAGTTAGTTTTGTTAGGGTTTGATCCCTAGTATCCATTATGTTCTGAGATTGATGTTGCTATGACTTTTCTATGCTTAATGCTTGTCACTAGGGCCCGAGTGCCATGATTTCAGATCTGAACCTATTATGTTTTCATGAATATATGTGTGTTCTTGATCCTATCTTGCAAGTCTATAGTCACCTACTATGTGTTATGATCCGGCAACCCCGAAGTGACAACAATCGAGACCACTCCTGGTGATGACCATAGTTTGAGTCGTTCATGTATTCACTATGTGCTAATGCTTTGTTCCGGTTCTCTATTAAAAGGAGGCCTTAATATCCCTTAGTTTCCAATAGGACCCCGCTGCCACGGGAGGGTAGGACAAAATATGTCATGCAAGTTCTTTTCCATAAGCACGTACGACTATATACGGAATACATGCCTACATTACATTGATGAATTGGAGCTAGTTCTGTGTCACCCTATGTTATGACTGTTACATGACGAACCGTATCCGGCATAACTATCCATCACTAATCCGGTGCCTACGAGTTTTCCATATACTCGTTCTTGCTTATTTACTTTTCCATTGCTACTGTTACAATCACTACAAAATACATAAAACATTACTTTTGCTGTCTTTACTTTCATTACCGTTACCACCACTATCATATTACTTTGCTAATAAACACTTTGCTGCAGATACTAAGTTTCCAGGTGTGGTTGAATTGACAACTCAACTGCTAATACTTGAGAATATTCTTTGGCTCCCCTTGTGTCGAATCAATAAATTTGGGTTGAATACTCTACCCTCAAAAACTGTTGCGATCCCCTATACTTGTGGGTTATCAAGACCTTTTTCTAGCGCCGTTGCCAGGGAGCATAGCTCTATTCTGTCAGTCACTTTGGATTTATCTCTGCTGGACACTATGAAGAACTTGAAAGACGATCGAACTACTATTTTTCCCTCAACTACGAGGGGAGGTAAGGAACTGCCATCTACCTCTGCACTAGATTCTCCTTCCGTTATAAGTAAGCTTGTGACACCTAAACCTGCTACGGCTATGAATTCTGGTATGTCACATGTTATTGATGATGCCACTTCTCCTATGTATGATACTTATGATGAAACTACTTCTATGCTTGATACTACTGTGCCCCTTGGTGAATTTCTTGATGAACAAATTGCTAGGTCTAGAGAAAGAGAAATTATTGAATCTGAATGCGATGATGAGAATATGCTTGCTATTCCTGAGGGTTATCTTTTTGATGCAGAATCTTCTGCAGCTATTTTTGCTTACCAGGATAGATACGAACTTAAGAGGTTGCTAGTTAAATGGAGTAAAGAATCTCTTAGAGATAGAATGAGACCCGACCCTGCTTTTGCTACTTCACCTATTTGTGTTCCCGATAAGGATTATTATGAATTTTCTGTTGATCCAGATATAATTACTTTGTTTGAATCTGATCATTTCTATGGCTATGAATCTGAAACTGTTGTGGCACATCTTACTAAGTTAAATGATATAGCTTCCCTGTTTACTAATAATGAGAGATCGCACTACCTTTATTTACACAAAATATTTCCGTTCTCATTAAAGGGTGATGCTAAGATATGATTTATTACTTCTCTGCTAAATATTTCCCTGCTCATAAGAAACAAGCTGCTTTGAGGGAAATATACAACTTCGTACAAATTAAAGAAGAGAGTCTCCCACAAGCTTGGGGGAGGCTTCTCAAGTTACTTAATGCTTTGCCTGATCATCCTCTTAAGAAACCTGAAATACTTGATATCTTTTATAATGGACTAACTAATGCTTCCAGAGATTACCTGGATAGTTGTGCTGGTTCTCTTTTCAGGAAAGAACACCGGATGAAGCTGAAATTCTATTGAATAATATGTTTACAAATGAAAATAATTGGGCACCTCCTGAACCAGCTCCCGAGCCAATTACTGAGCCTATTCCTAAACCAACTCCAAAGAAGAGAGGTGTTCTATTTCTCAGTCCCGAAGATATGCAAGAGGCAAAGAAATCTATGAAATAAAAAGGTATTAAAGCTGAAGATGTTAAGAATTTACCTCCTATTGAAGAAACACACGGTCTTAACTTACCGCCTGTTGAAGAAGTATATGATCTCAATTCCTTATTCACTGAAGAACCTCATGATCCCAATATCCCGACACAGGTAGTAAAGGTAAATTCTCTCTATAGATATGATAAAGTCCCTCCTACTAAAATTGCTAGTTAGTGCTTGGATGAGTTTGATGACTTTATGTTTAAGCAAGATGACTTTAATGCTTATTTTGGTAGACAAATAAAACAGAATACCTTTATGATTAAACGCTTGGGTGATTATATGGCTAATATTAGAGGTGAGCTTAAACGTGTTAGCAAACATGCTTCTATGGCTCAGAAAGAAGTGCTTGATGAAATGAATAGTAAGAAAAATGATTATGCTGTTAGAGTAGCTACTAGAACTGGTAGCATGACTCAGGAACCTTTGTATCCTGAAGGCCACCGTAAGAGAATCGAGCAAGATTCTCAGAGAAATAATATTGATGTACCTCGTTCTTCTAAAAGGAAGAAAAAGAAAAATGATAGGACTTTGCAAACTTCTAGTGAACCTATTGCTGAACCACCTGAGAATCCAAATGATATCTCTATTTCTGATGCTGAAACACAATCAGGTGATGAACATGAACCTAGTGATAATGTTAATGATAATGTTCATGCTGATGCTCAACCTAGTAATGATAATGATATAGAAGTTGAACCTGCTGTTGATCTTGATAACCCACAATCAAAGAATCAACGTTATGATAAAAGAGACTTTATTGCTAGGAAACATGGTAAAGAAAGGGGACCATGGGTTTAGAAACCCATGCCTTTTCCTCCGAAACCATCCGAGAAAAAGGATGATGAGGATTTTGAGCGCTGTGCTGAAATGATTAGACCCATCTTTTTGCGTATGCGATTAACAGATGTGCTCAAAACAAATCCTTATGCTAAGTATATGAAGGATATCATTACTAATAAAAGAAAGATACCGGAATCTGAAATTTCCACCATGCTTGCTAATTATACTTTTAAGGGTGGAATACCAAAGAAACTTGGAGATCCAGGAGTGCCTAGTATACCATGCTCCATTAAGAGAAATTATGTTTAAACTGCTTTATGTGATCTTGGAGCCGGTGTTAGTGTTATGCCTCTCTCTTTATATCGTAGACTTGACTTGAATAAGTTGACACCTACTGAAATATCTTTGCAAATGGCTGATAAATCAACTGCTATACCTGTCGGTATTTGTGAGGATGTGCCTGTTCTAGTTGCAAACGTTACTATTTTAACGGACTTTGTTATTCATGATATTCCCGAGGACAATAGTATGTCTATTATTCTTGGAAGACCTTTGCTTAATACTGCCGGGGTTGTTATTGATTGCAACAAAGTCAATGTCACTTTCCATGTTAATGGCAATGAGCACACGGTACATTTTCCGAGGAAATAACCTCAAGTTTATAGTATCAACTCTATTGGCAAAACTCCATCGATTATATTTGGAGGTTTTGAATTTCCTCTCCCTACTGTCAAGAAAAAGTATGATATTCTTATTGTTGGGGATTTTCATATCCCTGTTGAGGTAACTTAGTGTTATTCAAAATTTCTCTGGTTCCGTGATTATTCGGAAAGAGTTTGTTAACAAGACTTGATCAACCTTGTTAGTGGGTTCATTTTGATGATCACGAGATGGATGAAACTAGAAGCACAACGTTCTGTACCCTCTTTATATTTTTTGTTATTTAGTAGAAATAAATTAAATAGTATTTTTCTGTGTGTCTCCTGACTTATCCGTGCAATGTAAAAATATCCCAGAAATAAAAGTCCTCAGAATGCCATGCCAATTTAATATGATTTTTTCGGGAATATTTGAGGATTTACTGTGCAAAAATTACCGCGGGGGGACCTACCACCTGGCCACAAGGGTGGAGGGCACGCCCTACCCCCCTGGGCGTGCCCCTGCCTCATGGGCCCATGGTGGTCCTCCTCCACTTATCCCTGCACCCATCTTCTTCCTCTGCCTCACACGAACACGAAAAACCAACTCAAGCACGAGTTCTAGCCCCTGTTGCTATGATTTTCGATCTCCTTGCTCAAAGCACCTCTCGCAAAACTGCTTGGGGAGATTGTTCCTTGGTATGTGACTCCTCCATTGGTCCAATTAGTTTTTGTTCTAGTGCTTTATTCATTGCAAAATTGTGTTGCATGGGTGACCATGTTCTTGAGCTTGCATGTAAAATTTATATGGTTCCAAGTAGTTCTAATGCTTGATATAGGCTCTAGGAACTTGTGGGAGTTGTTGCTATCAATTTTATTGGAGTTGGTTCACTCTTATTTGAAGTTACTAAAAATTTCAGATTATTTCCGAAAATAATGAAGAGACTTTTAAGGGGCTCGTCGAGCCGAAGCTCTAAGGAAAAACAAAAGGATGAAGAGCAGAAGCCCAAATTTAATTTGCCTTGCACCGCAGAGGTCCGGCCGTGTGAATGGCCTTCCGATGACTTCTTGAGGAGAGCCGGGATTTACGAAGATTTCTATTTATTGATTGAGAATGCTAGCCTCACCGACTTCCTCCGCGACCAACGTCATCAGTATCTCTTACTCACAAATACTTTTGTGCAAAACTTCTACTTTTTCCCTAAGAAATCACCTCCAACAGTAGAGTTTCATTTATATGACGTTGTTAAAGAGATGACATTAGCTGAATTTTGCAAGGTTTGCAAAATACCCTTTGAGGGCACCTTGGATGAACCACACCGTAACGAAATAGAAACTTTTATTAACACTATCAATGTGGGAGAAACCAGGAAGGTTTCTGATGCAAGGATTACTAGCATACATTTTCCTGTTTTATGCTACTTTGCCTTATTTGCTAGTCATTGCTTGATTGGACGCGGGAACTGTGGAAACCTTAGTGTTCCTGATATTATTATTTTGTTCCATGGTTTATATTGTAATAACTCTGTAAGTATGGGTGGAATTGTTGCTAGACGGTTAAGTCTGAACCGTACTAAGGGCCCTATCTTTGGAGGCATGTATGCTTGCGCTTAGCTAAATATTTTGAAATACCTATCAGGCATGAGGAGAAAGAAGAAACATCGTTGCCCCGTGCTTATTTAGATTATAAGAGTATGCTAGCGCATGACTTTCTTGTTAAGAGTCGTGAAGGGGAGCTAAAATATAAATTATACTTTGATAAACATCACCCTGAGACTATTACTTTGCCTGCTCCCTCTTTATTTAACTTGTGTGCAGGTCCTCACATCGTTTCGTGGGCGGCTGTTCAAGCCTATCAGAATCCTACACCAGCCCCAGAACCGGAACCACAAGAAGAGCCTCCACGACAGTCTATTTATTCTTGGGATCCAGAGGAGGTTGCCTGCCAGTGGCAGTCAGAGTCTTCTTCATCACAGTATGACCCCAGCTTCACCTACGGGTATCCGCCAGGCTATACCTGGCAACAGACCAACTTAGGCCAAAAGCCTAAGCTTGGGGGAGTACATATTTCCCACCGACATTACATTCATGTTCACACACACTCATTGCTAGATGTCGGTGCTCATACTCTTTCACTGTAATATCCATGCTAGTTTATTTTCTTTTTCCTGCTTTCTTCTTGTATGTTTAATAAACCTTAAGAAAAATAACAAAAAAATTAGTAGTAGTTTATCTCTTTGCTGTAGTAATTCAAAAGAAAACCCAAAAATATTTCCAGTTCTTCTTTTGCTTGTTGGGAGCTTTCCCGTGTAAATAGTTTTTATTTATTTTCTTTTCTTTGGGGGTCAGTAGGAGAAGACCATGATTAAATTGTTCAAGTGGCTCTTATATGCATGATTTTTTATTTAATTTAGAGCCCATATTACTTGTCTTCTCTCTTGAGTTGAATGCTTGCAGATTCCAGCTTAGTCCAATGCACGAGCACTCTTATTATTATACACATCGTTCGGTCGTGCAAGTGAAAGGCAATAATGATGAAATATGATGGAATTATTGGGATGAGAAAAGCTGGTATGAACTCGACCTCTCTTGTTTTTTGTAAATATGATGATTCGTCGTTCCTGAGTCAGCTATTATGAAGTAAACATATTTGCAATGACATTTAGAGATTATAGTTGCTTGTGCCATGCTTGATTAGCTATGAGTTATAATGGTTTACCTTGTGTGCCAACATGCTATTAGAATGATTATGATGTGGTATGATGGGATGGTATCCTCCTTTAAATGAATTGAGTGACTAGACTTGGCACATGTTCACGCATGTAGTTGAATCAAATCAACATAGCCTTCATGATATTTATGTACATGGTAGATTATATCCTACTCATGCTTGTATTCGGTGTAAATTAATTTTAATGCATGTTTACGACTGTTGTCGCTCTCTCAGTTGGTCGCTTCCCAGTCTTTTCTAGCCTTCACCTGTACTAAGCGGGAATACTGCTTGTGCATCCAAACTCCTTAAACCCCAAAGTTGTTCCATATGAGTGCACTATACCTACCTATATGTGGTATTTACCTGCCATTCCAAGTAAATTTGTATGTGCCAAACTCCAAACCTTCAAATAAACATTCTATTTTGCATGCTCGATTAGCTCATATGTCAACTAGAGTTGCCCTTATCTTCCATGTTAGGCGGGTTATTCTCAAGAGCAGTGGACTCCGCTCCTCATTCACGAGAAAATGGCTGGTCACCGGGATGCCCAGTCCCATGCTTTTTGCAAACTAAATCAAAATAATTGCAAACAAAACTCCCCCTGGGACCCATGGAATGTTGGAGGCACTCGTTGTTTCGAGCAAGCCATGGATTGGTGCTTGTGGGGGAGGGGGAGTATAAACTTTACCATTCTGTTTGGGAACCGCCTATAATTTGTTTAGCATGGAAGATATTGTCATCTCTTAGTTGTTATGTTGACAATGAAAGTATGCCGCTCAAAATATAATTTATCTCTATTTCAAAAATGAGCTCTGGCACCTCTACAAATCCCTGCTTCCCTCTGCGAAGGGCCTATCTATTTACTTTTATGTTGAGTCATCACCGTTCTTATTAAAAGCACCCGCTGGATAGCACACTGTCGTTTGCATTCATTATAATTGGTTTATATTGGGTATGACTTGACTGGATCTCTTTTACCATGAATTACAATGTTTAGTCAGTCCTTGATCTTTAAAGGTGCTCTGCATTTATGTTTTGCGGTCTCAGAAAGGGGTAGCGAGATACCATTTTGTTATATCATGCTATGATTATTTTGAGAAAGTGTTGTCATCCGAGTTTTGTTATTATAGCTCGCTAGCTGATTATGCTATTGATATGAGTAATTGTGAGACCTATGTGTTATTGTTAGTATGGTTAGTTCATAATATTTGCTGAAACTTGAATGCTGGCTTTTCATGTTTACAACAACAAGAGCAAACAGAGTTTGTAAAAGTTTTTCTTTTTCTGTTTCAGTTTGTCAACTGAATTGCTTGAGGAAAAGCAAGGGTTTAAGCTTGGGGGAGTTGATACGTCTCAGTCGTATCTACTTTTCCAAACACTTTTTCCCTTGTTTTGGACTCTAACTTGTATGATTTGAATGGAACTAACCCGGACTGACGCTGTTTTCAGCAGAATTGCCATGATGTTGTTTTATGTGCAGAAAACAAAAGTTCTCGAAATGACCTGAAACTCCACGAAACATCTTATAAAAAATAATAAAAAATCCTCGCCAAAGATGAAGGTTAGGGGGCCCACACCCTGTTCATGAGGGTGGGGGGCACCCCCCCCCCCACTCCTGGGTGCGCCCCGTACCTCGTGGGCCCCTTGGTGGCCCTCCGACGCCAACTCCTACTCCATATATTGGCTTCTGGGGAGAAAAAAATCAGAGAGAAGAAATCATCACGTTTTACGATACGGAGCCACCGCCAAGCCCTAATCTCTCTCGGGAGGGCTGATCTAGAGTCCGTTCGGGGCTCCGGAGAGGGGGATTTGTCGCCGTCGTCATCATCAACCATCCTCCATCACCAATTTCATGATGCTCACCGCCGTGCGTGAGTAATTCCATCGTAGACTTGCTGGATGGTGATGGGTTGGATGAGATTTGTCATGTAATCGAGTTAGTTTTGTTAGGGTTTGATCCCTAGTATCCATTATGTTCTAAGATTGATGTTGCTATGACTTTGCTATGCTTAATGCTTGTCACTAGGGCTCGAGTGCCATGATTTCAGATCTGAACCTATTATGTTTTCATGAATATATGTGTGTTCTTGATCCTATCTTGCAAGTCTATAGTCACCTACTATGTGTTATGATTCGGCAACCCCGAAGTGACAATAATCGGAACCACTCCCGGTGATGACCATAGTTTGAGCAGTTCATGTATTCACTATGTGCTAATGCTTTGTTCCGGTTCTCTATTAAAAGGAGGCCTTAATATCCCTTAGTTTCCAATAGGACCCCGCTGCCATGGGAGGGTAGGACCAAAGATGTCATGGAAGTTCTTTTCCATAAGCACGCGTGACTATATACGGAATACATGCCTACAATACATTGATGAATTGGAGCTAGTTCTGTGTCACCCTATGTTATGACTGTTACATGACGAACCGCATCCGGCATAATTATCCATCACTAATCCGGTGCCTACGAGTTTTCCATATACTGGTTCTCGCTTATTTACTTTTTCGTTGCTACTGTTACAATCACTACAAAATACCAAAAACATTACTTTTGTCGTCTTTACTTTCGTTACTGTTACCACCACTATCATATTACTTTGCTACTAAACACTTTGCTACAGATACTAAGTTTCCAGGTGTGGTTGAATTGACAACTCAACTGCTAATACTTGAGAATATTCTTTGGCTCCCCTTGTGTCGAATCAATAAATTTGGGTTGAATACTCTACCCTTGAAAACTGTTGCGATCCCCAATACTTGTGGGTTATCACAACACACATTTAAAGTACTCAAGTTCCTTAGAGAGTGACTGTATCTCATGAGTCTGCTGAACAACAGAGCGCTCATCAGTCATCTTGTAGTCACAGAATTGCTCCATGACGTACAACTCGTTGCCAGCGCCCGAGCGCCCAAACGTGGCCTCGAGCGCAGCCCACATGTCTTTGCCGCTGTCAAACGACATATATGAGTCCATAATGGAATCGTCAAGAACACTCAGCAGGGTGGCTTTGAAGAGGGTATCCATGTTTTGAAAAGCTTCATGTTGTGTAGAATTAAGATCGCCCTCAGGCTTACCCTTAGTGGCGTCATAGCAGTACATGATCTGAAACCAATATACTGCTCTTGTGCGCCACCTTTTATACTACACCCCCTTAAAAGTAGGCGGTTTCAAAAGCATAGCAAAACCACTCGGAGTAAATTATCTATAATCAGGTTTTTGGATTGGATTGTTGAATATATGAGCAATTTAGTATGAAATTTAATTCGAATCAGCAGTAAATAGATCATGATGACAGTTGCAAACATCAAAGTAATGATGCGGACTAAACCAGGAGGACATAATCACATACTGTACAGCGGGAGCAGAACCACTGTGGTTGATGTTGTCACTCATGTCGTTGATGAAGAGGTTACCGAGGTCGGGGAAGAAGGCTGTCGTTGAGGAAGTCGTCGCTGGCAGCAGTCACAGGAGTATGCTCCCCAAAAACCTGATCGCCCCTCTCCCATACAGGATCACGAAAGGCGGGGTTCGGAGGAATGTTGTCCCTTCTCGCAGTGCCCATCGGAAGGAGGGCTGGAGAAGAATTGCGTGGCGGCGCTAAGATCTGGAACGGTGCGAAACCATATGATACAGTGGCAGCTAGGGTGGAGCATGTCAGGTCGGTCATGCGAGTATAATAGTAGGACTTTGGCCCCTAAACCCCACGTCCAAGTCAATAATAGCCCCACCAAGGTTTGTACCAAAAAAACCCGGAGTAATTAAGGCGTCCGTTCGTCCCTTTAGTATAAATACTATATCATTAATAATGACCCCACCTTTTGTCTCACAAAGTATGTTGGAGTACAACTGGCTACACGTTTACAATCCGCTTCTCTTTTGTCTCCTCTTCTCTATCCTTCAACTAAGCACAAATACTATATTTAAATCCTTATAGCCTGCTTATGTCATCTAATTGTAGTACTTGCTCTAAAGTTACTCTCCACTGTGTAGTCTGAAATGCCGAGCGTGCAGCGGGCGGTGCCCTCGGTCGGCGCGCTGCTTCAATGGCGGAAGTACTGAGAGGTCGCGTCGCCCTAACTTGCCATCAATGTGGAGCGCCGGGCTCAGCTGGGGTCGGGCGGGAAGCGCGCGCGAGAGGGGGGGAGGGGTTTTTGTTGGGCCAAGAAGGTGAGAAGCCAACTTGGGATCGATCCGGATGGGGAAATATCATGGGCTCCCATACTCTGCATATGACACTAGTCTATGTTACTACTCCCTCCTTTCCGGTTTATAGAGTTGTTTAGAGTAACATAGTAATATGTTAGAGTATAAGTTACTCCCCACTATGACCAGCCTTGGCCTCTCCCAGTGCTCCACCATGTATAGCTGCTAAGCCTGCCACATAGGCATAAAATATGATGTGGCACCAATAAACTAAGCACCTCTGGATTGAATGCTTGAGTTACTAAGCCATTTAATGCACTTAGCACCTCATCTAAGCACATCTAAGCACATCTAAGCACTTAATAGCACCCCCTTGACCATGGACCTTAACGGTGTACGTCACCTTGTCTCTCATAATTTTCCTCGTCATCGTCTGAGTCCTAGAAGATCTCACCCACATCATCATTAGCATGCAGCCGCCTTGATAGACAACGTGCGCATAAGGAGTAGAGACGACTGGGGACGCACCACGTCGTGGGCACTCCGTACATGCTCGTGTGCATGCAACGTGCGTGTTTTTCCATTGGTGCTAGGTCTAAGGCCGAGGCTGCAGTCGTCTTCGTCTCCGACTAGTCATTGAGCAACGATGGCAAAGAGGTGCTGCAAGAGATGCGTAGGCGCCGTTGCGTGTGAGCTTTGCTGTAGCACGACGAACCGGACATCTCCGCAGATGGCACACACCTCCATGCAGCCGAGTGTGTGCGCATGCATGTGTTATTCATGTGCATTCTGCGGCCGAGCGTGTGTGCATGCACATGTTGTGTACGTGCGTTGTGTGCTCCATGCTGTGCGCGTATGTGCATGAGTTGGAATAGATGGAGTTAGTGCGTTGGCTTGTGTACATGTGTGGCTGCATGCGTCCTGTACATGTGTGGCTTGTTGCGTGGTTATCAATATAAACTATAAAACATCTTCAACTTAGCATCCTGATGTACTGTTTCTAGTGGTTAGCGAAGAGCTCATGTTCTTTTATTTGTTTATAGGTGGGCAGGCAGCAAAAAATAGGGGAAAATGCCCAAGGTTCCTTGCAGACGCTCCACCGCGAGGTTCCTTGCTCCTTCTCGGTTGTCCGGAATCTATGCTCTTCAACTCTTTTCTTTTACGTGAGCTTTGTTCATCCTTTTCCCAACACGCGAGACATCTAGCATCAAGGTGCATGTGTCATGTAAGAAAATGGAGATAATCAGATAAGCAGTGCGGAAGTGAGTCATGCACTTCGATGGCACCTACGCAATATTTTTTTCTCCTCGATGGCACGTGAATAGTGCACGTACTCAACGACGAAGCACGGGATGGTAGCAACGACATGGTCAGACCTTTTTTGGAGAGAGTACGTACAAAAAAACTTTTATGTGTCCAATCAACTCGCAGAAAACCAGAAGCTTGATTACGCCTTCTCCCTCGCCAACGCGTGCGCGGTGGCTCGCAGCACGAGGAGAAACTTTTGCTTACAAGCGGTGGACGTGCAGCAGTTCATTTGGTGTCAGATTGCCATAAGTATTACTGTAGAACCATCGACTTCTGGAAGAGGCGAAGAGCCAAGTGCAAGGTCACCTACTAACCCTAGGCCAGGCGTAGTGGGAGTAACATAAGTAGGGGTACCTCCTTTTTTTATTCTAGAAGCAACCACACGCGAATATCGAGGTGCTGGTTATGTAGAACAAATTTCCTGGAGTCCATGCTCAGCCCTCCTCTATCTTTCTTCTCAGCCAACAAGCGGACGCGTGGATCCCATCGTCTGTTTGCTCATATGCGGTCCCACATGTCAGTGAAAATGTAAGAGGACCCACTGAACCTGCACATCTTTCACCTCGACGTGCTGGTGATGAAAATCAAATCCAATAAAGATCTTCGGTGGCCGCTTTTGGAGTTACTCAAGAGTAGTAAGATTCTATTTACAGTTTAACCCAAGATGCACATCATGTGGCTTCAACTACCACTCTATTTTCTTGCATGACACGACCTGGATGCTGGATGTCCCACGTGTCGGCAAAAGGAGGAAGAACCCGACCAAATCTTCGGTTGTGCTCTTGGATTAGACTAGTTGTGCTAACTTAAATTTTTTATTGTGTAGAATGGATGCAAGATTGGTATTGGGAAGAAGAGTACATCGATATATTGATAGAGCACAATTTAGTAGATGTTCTAGCACTTTTAGCTAGCATAGAGGCTAGAGATGAGACTAGTGCACTTGTTGATACTCCTACTAGAATAGAGGCTAGACATGAGACTAGATGCGAGGAAGCAATGTCTACTTCTTTACACTCGAAGAAGAAAGAAGCACGCAAGATCGAGCCTCCGCATATCAACAATGAATGCATCAAGAACGCACTAATCCAACTAACAGGAGCAATTATGGAAGTTGGATATCTTCTAAAATGTATTCTTGTGGTTCTTTTTTTCTTTGGTCTTGCTTGTCTAGTCAAAATTATCGTTGGAGTTCGTGCAAAACGAAGGTCCGTTTGGGGTCGTGCGTTGGAGTTGGCCTTACAAGTGGGACCGCAGTTGAGGAAACCGACTATCGGCAAACCCCCACCTCGCCCGCCTCGCGATGGCTGAAGTTAGAGAAATGACGAGGTTGAAGAGATTGCTCTAGCACGGACTCCAAAAAATATGTTGTCAGATGGATGTCGTGCTGGTGGCGTCTGCCGTACTCCTGGACGTGAATGCTTGTTCTGGCCCATGCCACCCTACTACTCCTACTACTTATATAGTACTCCTACTAGTAGTATCGAGGATTCGAGGTGTTGGTTACGTACAACGAACACATTAACATATGGCTACAGTAAGAACACCGCCCGACGTGCGAAGCATGTGAAGCTAGTACAAATAGTGTACTACTATTCACTACTAGGGAAAAGGCTAGCAGCAGCGTGGGTTTTAGATGTATCAGTAGCACGGGGATAGGCGCTACTAATAAGGCGCTACAGCTAACATATAGCAGTAGCGCGTGCTCACCGGCGCTACTGCTACACAAGTGTAGTAGCAGCGCTATTTGCGGAAGCTCGCTTGTAGCTCTAGCGCGTTTTACCTTGACGCGCTACTGCTATCGCGGCGCTGCTGCTAACTTTTGTACACTCGCTACTTCTAATTTAAGTAGGTTTTTTTGTTATTTTTTTGGCATATTTGTTTTGTATTTGAATAGGCTTTATAGAAGAATCTTTAGCACATAGAAATGTCATCATGATACACATATAAATGTCTGCGAGACCACAAATGTAATCATAGCATGTACATACAAATAGTCGCATCATAATCATCATCCAACACAAAGTGATATCTTGTCATCATCTCAAAAATAGCGATACATGCAAGTCTCGAATACTTGCAACTACAACAACGTCATCCATCTAAACAAAGGTATACGCAAGAAGTGCTATCACTATGAGTGAGAGCGGAACTATGCAGTACATGAGGTGGCGGTTACGAGTCCTCTCTCGCGCTAGCATGAACCTCAAGTAACTAGCTTCTCCTTCTTGTCTGCTTTTGAAGCCTTTATGGCTGGCGCCCATGAACCCATTCACTTGCGCCTGACACTCATGCCACTCGTTGTACACCCCGGAACCTTCCCTTTGTACACGACATAGCAATTCCATCTCGCCATCAAGAAACTAGGTACCTGTTAGAGATGCATGTTCATGAAGAGGATGTACAATCATATATATGCAACAAAATATACTAGAGCAACACCGAAAAAGAAAGGGTTAGCAACTAGATGCAACATACAGTACGCAAATTAATTAACTAGAGGTACGCATGTCATCGTACGCAAACTAACAAAGTAGCGTTACGCAAGTTCGGCATGGACCATGGACATCACAAAGTTTCATCGCTACAAGAAGTATACAAGTTCAACCGACACATATCATCATCATCGGCATCATAAATCACTAGAAGTTCCATCCTTCCATATCATCGAGGACGAACCCTAGCTTCTTGAACGGCGTGAGGTCTAGACGTTGCATGCCTATGCGAGTTCGGACGTCAGCTCGCGATATAGGGCCGTGGTGGAACATCCCCTTCTCATCGACGACTTCTTTCATGATGATCGTCGCAATGTCGCTTTGGATGCGAAAGAAGTCATCTCTAAGTTTATAATCTGCTTCTCCATGAGATTCTAGCCACTTGTGGATACGATCATCATTTCTGCTGTTAATGCGAAGCTTTTGGTGATCCGTGTTGAACTGAATCATGAGATGGACGATGTAGAATCCATCCTTCTTGCTTGGTTTTGGGACATGGATGCAGGAGAAGTTAGTTTTATGCGCGAAACCCATCTTCTTGTTCCTTTGTTTCTTGATCTGCACGTGGCCACCTCTAAAGCTGAAGCCTTGGAGAGCATCATCTAGAATATTCATTATGTGGGTGTAGTCTTTTTTCTCGTAGTCTCTGGAAGGGTCAAAATACACGGCGTGGGAGACTTGCGGGTAAAGAACGATAAGGACGGCGCGCCCGTTACTGCGGGGAAAAGACACCTCAAATTATTCCCCATATGAGAGAGAAGGATGATTGAAATGTACGAAAGGGTTGTCCGGAACTGACTTACTTTGGATGATAAGGCACGAGGACAATTTCCCGGTCCTTATTCTGTACCATGAAGTTTTGGAGGTACTCCCTAGCAGTTTCACGCTCAAAGTCGCCGAGACTCAAGAAAGACTCGTGCATGTAGTACGGATCCGCCACACAGATTTGCGAGACTTCTTCACTCTTCATGACGGAGCTCATATGTAGCGCAAAAAGGCGGACGATAGTAAAATCAAGCCGCCTTGTTAGAAACATCTCAAAGATATGGTCAAACCGCAGGAAGAACACCTCCGCGGGCCGTGTGTCGACGTAGCACTTCCCCTCAGGCACACGAGCCACGTATGTCGGATATCCTGGATCCTTTGAGGCTAGTAGGCTTTTCTCAGTCGACAGCACATGGTCGTGCAGTCTCCTGAGATCCCCTGATAGTGCCTCCAGCGGTTTCGGCGGTAGCATCGGCTCGCCCGTGAGATGGAACATGACCGCACTTTTCACGGGTACACGCTCTTCAGAATGCATCGTCTGGCTGCTATGTGGCCTGACTTGTTTGGAGACAGTTACCTTCCCCGATCTCTTCCTCTCCCTTTTCTTAGGCACACCTTCCAGACCCTTCCTTAACCCCTGCCCCAGTGTTCCCAGGCTAAGTACTGTACGGCCCTCGCGCCCGGCTAGTTGAGCCTGTGTTGAGGCGGCATCTTCAGGCGTGTCCTGTGAGGATTTCATGAAGAGAGACTTTTTGCAATCCATGGTACGACCCTGCCCGGGCATATCATCCATATCCTCATTAGCAAGCTGATAGCCCGATTCGTCATATGGTTGACTCAACATATCTATGTCACAGTCATACGCGTTTGTATTGAGGTAATCCATAGGGTCGACATCCGTCTCATCATCCATTCTCTGTTCTACAGGAGCAATTACATCAGCCAGTACTATTGCACCCCCTTCATCATGTCGTCCGCCGCTCTCACCCGGCACTACAAGAGCTGGTAATTGCATAGGCGGGGTGGTGGTCTTCGCACATGCTTGTTGATGTGTGGTAGTTATTGGTGTGCTCTCGGCCGGCTCCAAGCGAATAAGATTTTTCGGCCATAGCAGCACCCAATTCTTGCAGCTTGCAATCCAGGGCGGGGTCTCGTCGTCCGCTCCCACATGCTGTACTGGAGGAGGCAAATCCTCGTGCCCCGATTTCAAACTGGTCAAGCTAACCCTAAAGTGCCCAGCGGGGATCGGCTGGTTGTGGAACGTGCGTTGAGAGGGGTCCATTATCATTCCCTTTCCCACGTCCACCTTCTGGCCTTTGATCAAGTAGAGTATGGTGCACGGGGTTTGTTTCGCCTGCAAACACATATGTCTGTGGCGTAAAACAACCGAAAGGCAACAAAAATGGAATATTATATATATATATATGTTGGTGCGACATGTAATTACCGTGACGGCGTCGAGCTCAGCCAAAGACGAAGGCCCACCTAGCGCGCTTGAGACTAAGGACGGGCTGCTATGAGTGGGAGCGGCTGCGAGAGGAGGCCCGGTTGCGTGAGCAAGTGATGGTGCGATGGTGTTGTTGTTCATGGAGTTGCTCCCGACGAAACTGGGCATCGGGAAATCATGTACCGTCTTGTCTGGATTTTCCTTCGCCCAGTTGATGATAACTGGAACCAAGTTAGTACTAAAATCATTTCTGCAGGCAGTTACAGCTGCATTGACTGCCTGTTGTAGCAACTCATATTTGTCCTCGGCTGCTTTTTTCGCGTCCTCAGCTGCTTTTTTCTCGACCGCAAGCTTCACCTTCGCGTCGATGTCCGCCTGACTAAACTTCGTTTTCAGCTTCTTGGCCTCCGGGCCCTCATTGTAAAACACCTTCCACATGGCGCCGTCTCCAGTGCCATGCACACGACCATATTGCGGCTGCTGATCCAAAGGGAGTCCCTTAAGTTCGTTCAAGGCCGGGTTGAGAGGGGTGTCCCACTTGGGCCTCATCGGAGAAGTAGGGCTTTCGGCTGCAAGCTGGTGTTGCTTCTCCAGTAGTCTAATCAATTTCCTCGTGATCTTGTCCGTGTAAAAAACCTTTTTCTCCTTGTCCCACTTGTAGCGGGCCCTGATGAAGTCATGCTCCAAGGGGTTGGTGAACTTCGCGAAGGGGTCTGGGAGACCCGCGGCTTCACGTTCCGCGTCCTCCTTATCCCATATGGCCTTTTACCGAGGTAGCCACGGCTTCCGAGGCGATGCTTCCCCGTGTTCCTTTGCTGAAGGCTCTTGAATTTCGCAGCCTTAGCCTTGGCTGCCTCGGTAGTGCAAGTGCCTTGAACTTTTCGAACTCCTCTTCCGTAAGTGTCGGATTTTCCTCCAGAATCTTGGACAGGGGTTCATCAGCCTCAATAGCTCGTTTTACCCTCGTTTTCCAGGAGGCCAAATCATTGCTGAACGTGCCCATGGCGTGATTGTTAATCTTTTTCACCTTCGGATCATCCCACGGTTGTTCTATGTTATCATCCCGGTCGGGGAACTTGAATCTCTTGTGCAACTTTGTTAGGAGCAACTGCGCCAAATGTTCTTTACTCCTTAAGTCATCATCGTTGATGCTCACGCATTCCCGTAGGATGCATCCTACTTGGTTCCCATAGCACTTGCGAGGTTCTTCTGGCTCTAACGGCTCAAACTTGCCAGGTGCCATCTTTGTGATCACAAGTCGTCCAATCCCTAGTTTGTTAGGTTTTCGTATCCTCTGCTTCTTATGCTTCCTATTTTCGGTAGCGGGGCCGGTACCTTCCGCGCCGGTACCTTCCCCATCGGTCTCGGTGCCGCCATCGGTGCCGGCGCTGTCGGTGTGGATGTCGGTGTCAGTACCATCATCGAGGCCGACCTACAAACCTTGCTTAGCAGTCAAATAGTCGAGGTACTCTTGTTCACGCTCATAATCCATCTCGTCTGCATCTTGGTCAGAAGGCCTAGTTTCTTCGTTGTTCGACATGTTTCCTATGATTAAGTGTCCTCATTTATTTCTAAAAGTATGAATAAATGAGAAATGACATAAAAAGAAATTTATGTGCCAGCACTCGATATGCCAACTATGTAGCACAAAATCATGCCTTTATTCACGGGAAATTTCGGCATGACCTTTGCTAAAAAATGGACATATCGAGCGCCTGAAATTCACCGGAACGGAAATGAATCAACATTCTGGCATAACATAGGCCACTCGGATCATTTTCCAAACATGACATGTCCAAAACATGACATATGCACATATCACATGTCCAGTTCAAATTTGCACATATCACATGTCCAGTTCAAATTTTGAAACCTAGCTAAATTCATAACTAAATAGATAACCTAATTAACATACTGCCCTAACTAAAACCTAAGTAAATTAACCGAAGAACCCTAGCAGAGAGAGAGGGGGGGTTTACAGAGGGTGCAGGGGTGAGTAGGCAGGCCCGACGACGGCCAGGAGGGGAGAGGAGGGAGGCGAGGCTCGACGGGTCGGGGGCGAGCTCGCCGGGGTCGGGGGCGAGCGCCGGCGCCGGGGTCAGGGGCGAGGTCCGGGTCGGGGTCGAGCGCCGGGGTCGGGGTCGGGGGCGAGGGCCGGGGTCGGGGGCTAGCGCCAGCGCAGGAGTCGGGGGCGAGCGCCGGGGCCGGGTCGGGCGCGGCGGTGCGACGGGGGAGAGTGGGGATTTTTTTGGGGGGGGAGGTGGGATGAAGCAGGGCGGGTGAGAATTTTGGGTTAAGTGGACATAGCAGTAGCGCATTTGGACAAAACACGCTGCTACTACCTTCAGTAGTTGTACCGCTTTATACGAAATTCGCTTCTACTAACTTCAGTACCTGTAGCGGTTTAGGAAAAACGCGCTGCTACTACCTTCGCTACTGCGAGTTTTCCTATTTCTTTTCCTTTATTTTATCCCACTTTTATTTCCCGAGGGCAGTGAACGAAGGGAGGGCGATATATATTGCATCATTTGACGGTTAAATATGTATGCAAAATAGGAACATATATATTACACATCATTGGACCCATGCATAATAATGGCTAAGTGTGTATACAAAATAGGAACATATATATATTATATCATTTGACCGATAACATAAGTTTCCTCAGTGCTGATGTTTTCGTTTTTGAGTCAGCTTCTTTCCCTTCTTGTTCGTCGAAGAATAATTGAGCCCCTCATTGTGACTTTGCCTTTTCCATGTCCGGCCTCTTCCCCGCCGCCATTATCGATCATCTCTTCGTCTTGCCCCGTGTCATCATTGCCTGCCCCGTCGGCATCCTCAACATCGTCATCCTCATCTTCAATTATCCACCGCGTATAGCCATCCATGAAACCAGTCATGAGCAGGTGCGCTTCGACACGACCATCGTCATGGGGGTCAAGCCAAACTATTCCTTTGCATTTTCGACACGGACATAAAACCTCTGTCCGGTTATTTTCTTTCATGTCCTGCACCGCCGACCGCAACCACCTGTCCACCATCGTTCCACTGACCATCGTCAACTCTGCACGTTAATAATAAACAAATTGATTATAAAAATGCATGCATGCATCAAAGTCATACAAAAATTTGGCATGACCTTCCCTAAAAATAGGACATATATGGATCTAGAGTTTGCCCGAAATTCGCCGAAACGGAAATAAATCGACATTTCGGCAAAACATAGGCAACTCAAAAGCACAATTTGGTGTGCCACACACACAATTTCCACAAACATATCACACACACATAAACATATTTTCATTTTGCAAAAGCATGCAATTTTCATCACCTCTATCTCGATCGAGATCGAGCACACGGTGGAGATGATGTTGTAGGGAGATCAAAAGTGCACAAAGCTCTTCTTGACAAAGATAGGTCTAGTTAGGGGGCAAATAGGTCACTTAACTAAGTGCTACGTCTACCTTGCTAGCTAATTTGGGAGGAGACAACTTCCACTATGGAGGGAAAAGGAAAAAGAGGAAGGAGATGCATTAATGGAGGTGGTGTAGTTAGGTAGGAGTAATGAAGAGAGAGAAAGGTGGATAGAAGAGAAAGAGTAATGGGGGAGAAGTATTGAGGAAGAAGAAGAGTGGGAGTGGGAGCATGTGGGGGAGGTAGGGGAAGGGAAGAGAGGAGGGGGAGGGGAGGCACGGGTGGGGAAAGGTGGTGGCGCTAGCACACTAGTGGGGGAGGGGAGGCACAGAGTGCGCAACTGCTAAAAACTTATCAGCAGCGAGTTTCCAGAACACTCGCTACTACTAATTAGCAGCAGCGCTCCTTTTTGAGCCGCACTACTGCTAAGATTCTGTGTATAGGCTTTTCCCTAGTAGTGATTGTTGATTGGCCTCATCCGATAACCTGTTGCAATGCACGTACAATTATGTATTCAGAAAATATTTTTTTCCCTCATCGCACCACTCACTCAGAGAAGCGACTCGAAAGCCATTCATAAATTTAGTAAGTTTATCATAGGCGTATCATTTTATTACATACAACAGGTCATCAACCCACATCGACAACGAGGATACATTCTAAATACTAAAGTTTTCATCACACAACAAATAACAAGCAATGAAATGAACTTCAACTCAACCAATCATCGGCGTTCGAAATGCTTGCTTTGAACCACAAGTGATTCTCCGAGACGGGCCATCTATTGTCAATCTCGAGACCAACACAGGACTGATCATCCAGGCTGAAGCGGCCTACTATATCACTACCAGGGTAGGGAACCACCCAAATGTCCGAGGTATAGATACAATTGCTTCTCATAAATGGTACTAGTAACGTTGTGCGAACAGCAGTTGGATCGTGTTTCACCATCATCGGATAGTTTTGTCCAAGGAAGAGTTTTCTCCAAGACTATCAATTCTATACCAGGGAGAAGGTGTTGGCGCTAGCACACTAGTATCCATCCCGAATACCATGCAACGAGTGTTGGAATAGGTCTGGAGAGTGCGACCATGGGAGACAACACGTGCTCCCTTAGTAGTAACAAACTCAGTGCGCTGTATACAGACAAGAAGAGGTGATCCATCAGAATTAGTTGCCAGGCGCCACTGAGTATATAAGTTCTACTCGTCCTCATGCTCGTGATCATCACCATCGTCATCTCCCCCTTGGTTATAAAATTTTTCAAGTATAGGTGGTGGAATGTTCATAGGACCTTGGAAACACAAGCAGAAGGTTAATTAGTAAAGGGAAACTTGCTAACCCGCATGCATGTGGATGAAACAATTATAATTATGGTGGAAGACAAATGTACAGAAATTACAAGCATCCCAAGGGAGACATCATCAACATCTATGAATTGCCATCGCATAAACTTTCATCTCCTTGCATTTACAATATTTGACACTTGCCTCTCATTTTGATCTCGCCCACTTCTAAAACGTTTTCATAAAATACAAAAATATTTTCCGTTTGCCTCATTCACGTTTGCCCTTTTTTGTTTGCTTGTTATCTTGTTTGCATAGTCACGATATCTCAAGAAAATAAAAAATTGTGTTAATTTTCCAATAATACTAATAATGTTTTTATTAGTACTCCGATTGCTCCTCCCGCCACTAGTGCGGAGTCTTGTGATATTAATGCCGCTTTGCTAAATCTTGTTATGAAGGAACAATTTTCGGGTAGTCCTAATGAAGATGTCACGTCCCATCCTAACAATTCCATTGACATGCAAAAGAAAAATATGTGCATAATGATATTGTGAAATTAAACTTATTTCTATTCTCACTATGAGATCGTGCTCAAACTTGGTTTTCAGCTTTGCCACGAAATAGTATTGATTCTTGTAATAAGAGTAAGGATGCTTTTATTGCCAAGTATTTTCCTCCTACAAAATTATTTCTCTTAGAAATCTATGAATTTTAAGCAACTTTATCATGAACTTGTTGCCCAATCTTGGGAGAGGATGAAATTAATGATAAGAAATTGCCCTACTCACCGTTAAGTTTGTCGATGCTAATACAAACTTTTTATGCAGGATAGAACTTTGTTTCTAGAAATATTTTAGATTCCACTGCGGGAGGTACTTTTATGGAAATTACATTAGGATATCTGATGACCCACAAGAATAGGGGATCAATCGTAGTCCTTTCGATAAGTAAGAGTGTCGAACCCAACAAGGAGCCGAAAGAAATGACAAGCGGTTTTCAGCAAGGTAATGTCTGCAAGCATTGAAATTATGAGTAACAAGTAGTTTGATAGCAAGATAATTTGTAACGAGCAAGTAACGGTAATGGTAAAAAAGTGCAGGAAGGTAGCCCAATCTTTTTGAGGCAAAGGACATGCCAAAACAGTCTCTTATGATAAGCAAAGCGTTCTTGAGTGTGCACGGGAATTTCATCTAGTCACTTTCATCATGTTGGTTTGATTGTTGTTCGCTACTTGGATAATTTGATATGTGGGTGGACCGGTGCTTAGGTGTGTTCTTACATGAACAAACCTACAACTTATGATTAACCCCCTCGCAAGCATCCGCAACTATGAGAAAAGTATTAAGAATAAATCTAACCATATCATTAAACTTTTGGATCCAAATCAGTCCCTTATGGAATAGCGCATAAACTAGGGTTTAAGCTTCTGTCCCTCTCGCAACCCATCATCTAATAACTACTCCACAATGCATTCCCTTGGTCCCAAATATGGTGAAGTGTCATGTAGTCGACGTTCACATGACACCACTAAGGGAATCACAACATACATACTATCAAAATATCGAACACATATCAAGTTCACATGATTAATTGCAATAAAATTTCTCCCATGACCTCAAGAAAAAAAAGTAACTAATCCAAATGATAGTTATGCTCAAGATCAGGGGGGTATTAAATAACATAATGGATCTGAACATATAATCTTCCACCAAATAAACCATATAGTAATCAACTACAAGATCTAATCGACACTACTAGTCACCCACAAGCACCAATCTATAGTTCAGATACAAAGATTGAACCGAAGAGATGAAATAGGGTTTCAGAGGAGATGGTGTTGATGGAGATTGCCCTACCCAAGATGGGAGAGTTGTTGGTGATGATGATGACGATGATTTCCCCTCCGGGAGGGAAGTTCCCCCACCGGAATCGCTCCGCGGGAGGGCAAAAGTGCTCCTGCCCAAGTTCTGCCTCGAGATGGCGGTGCTTCGTCCCGAAAGTCATCTCCTTATTTTTTCTAGATCAAAATTACTTATATACAAGAAGAGGGGCACCGGAGGTGGGACGAGGAGGGCATAACCCACTAGGGCGCGCCTGGGCTCCCTCGTGCACCCAGGTGGGTTGTGCCCACCTGGTGGGTCCCCTCTGTTAGTTATTTGCTCCAATAATTCTTATTTATTCCATAAAAATTCCTCGCCAAGTTTCAGCTCATTTGGGGTTGTGCATAGTAGGTAGCCAGACGTAGCTTTTTCAGGGCCAGATTTCCAGCTGCTGGAATTCTCCCTCTTTGTGTGAACCTTGCATATTATGAGAGAAAAGGCATTAGAATTACTCCAAAAAGAATTATTATGCATAAAAACATTATAAATAACAGTAGGAAAACATAATGGAAAATGGACCTATCAACTCTCCTAATACGTCTCCAACGTATCTATATTTTTTGATTGTTCCATGCTATTATATTATTTGTTTTCGATGTTTTATATGCATTATTATGTTATTTTATATTATTTTTGGGACTAACCTATTAACCTAGAGCCTAGTGTTAGTTCCTATTTTTTCCCTTTTTTAATTTCGCCGAAAAGGAATACCAAACAGAGTCCAAACAGAATAAAACTTTCACGATGATTTTTCTTGGACCAGAAGACAACCAGGTGACTTGGAGATGAAATCGGGAGATCCACGAGGTGGCCACAAGGACGGAGGGCACACCCAGGGGGTAGGGCGCGCCGCCACCCTTATGGGCCCCTCGTGCACCCCTTGACCTAATTTCTTCGCCTATATGTTTCCACATATCCCCAAACCAACAAAGGCATCCACGAAAACACTTTTCCACCATCGCAACCTTCTATACCTGTGAGATCCCATCTAGGGACCTTTTTCGGCGTCCTGTCGTAGGGGGATGTGATCATGGAAGGCTTCTAGATAAACACCATTGCCCTTCCGATGAAACGTGAGTAGTTTGCCTCAGACCTACGGGTCCATAGCTAGTAGCTAGATGGCTTCTTGTCTCTCTTTGATTCTCAATACCATGTTCTCCTCGATGTTCTTGGAGATCTATTCGATGTAATACTTTTTGCAGTTTGTTGGCCGAGATCCGATGAATTGTAGATTTATGACCAGCTTATCTATGAATATTATTTGAATCTTCTCTGAATTCTTATATGCATTATTTGATATCCTTGTAATTCTCTTCGAATTATTGGTTTGGTTTGGCCAACTAAATTGGTTTTCCGTGCAATGGGAGAAGTTCTTAGCTTTGGGTTCAATCTTGCGATGTCCTTTCCAAGTGACAGTAGGGGCAGCAAGGCACGTGTTGTATTGTTGCCATCGAGGATAAAAAGATGGGCTTTTCATCATATTGCTGTAGTTAATTCCTCTACATTATGTCATGTTACTTAATGCGTTACTCCATTCTTAAGAAATACTCTAGATGCAAGCTGGATAGCGGTCGATACGTGGAGTAAGTAGATGCTTGCAGGAGTTGGTCTACTTGACACGGACATGATGCCTATATTCATGATCATTGCCTTAGATATCGTCATAACTTTACGCTTTTCTACCAATTGATCGGTAGTAATGTTTTCATCCACCGTATTATTTTCTATCTTGAGAGAAGCCTGTAGTGAAACCTATGCCCCCCAGGTCTCTTTTCCATCATACAAGTTTCCGATCTACTATTCTTGTAATCTTTTACTTTCCATTCAATAAACCAAAAATACCAAAAATATTTACTTTATCATTTATCTATCTATATCGGATCTCACTTTTGCCATTAACCGTGAAGGGATTGACAACCCCTTTATCATGTTGGGTGCAAGTTGGTTTGATTGTTTGTGCAGGTATTCGGTGATTTGTGCGTTGTCTCCTACTGTATTGATACCTTGGTTCTCAAAATGAACGAAATACTTATCTCTACTTTGCTGCATCACCCTTTCCTCTTCAAGGGAAAAACCAATGCAAGCTCAAGAAGTAGCTGGAAGAATTTCTGGCACTGTTGCCGGGGAGATATACGCCAAGTCAAGACAAACCAAGTACCCATCATAAACTCTCAACTCTTGCATTACATTATTCGCCATTCGCCTCTCGTTTTCCTCTCCCACACTTCTAAAACAATTTTTGAGAAGATTTTTCTTTTTCTTCGCCCTTTTCTTGGCCCCTCTTCTGTTTGATCTTTTGTTTGCTTGTGTTACCATGTGCCTTCTTTTTGCTTGCATCTTCGCTTGCTAAAAAGTTTATGGATCTTCATCGACTTGCTAATCTTTTTAAGAGATCCAACTGTGATGAACCAATTTGTAGTGATTTGAGTGCACTAGATTATCTTTAGAGGTTTTTCTTGAAATCCGTGAATCTGAAACTTGTGATGAAGAAATTTATGAAGAGATTCACGATAGCTCCTTGAATAAAAAGCATGATTGCAATGATTTTACTATAAATTCTATTGATGTCAATTGTGCCAATAATATGCAAAACCCTAAGCTTGGGGATGCTAATTTTCCTATGTCTACTACTTGTTGCAATGGTCATGATTAGGGTGATTCTTCTTATGATCTTGAAATTTTATTTAAGCCCCATGATGAATATGAGATTGATAGTAATGTTTGCAGTAATATTGAAAGTGGGTTTGGAAGAGTGTTAACTTTAGATCCCACATATTTGGAGAATGTTCAATCTTATGAAATTTTTGATAAAAGTGGGTTTGGAGAGGTCATGACTTTAGTTAATGTTAATCCCACTATTTTGGAAGAGTGTCAACTTTGCATGCATGTGGATCATGGATAGAAAAATTTGTGTGATATCTATATTGCTGAATTTTCTTATGATCCTACATGTAATTATTATGAGAGAGGAAAATATTGTGGTCAAAATTTCCACGTTACTAAATTACCTCTCTTCATGTTGAGATTGCTAGTGTTCCTTTCTCCTTCCTTGCATGTGCTAGGTTCTTTTTCCCTTGCTAATTCGTTTTCATATAAAATTCCTATGCATAGGATTAATGTTAGACTTTGATGTGTTTGTCACATGTTTTATGATGCTCTCTTTGTGATTCAATTCTTGTCTTTCATGTGAGCATCATTAAAATTATTAATGCCAAGCTAAGGGTGTTAAACAATAGCGCTTGTTGGGAGGCAACCCAATTTAATTTTTGTTCTTTTGCTTTATATTCCTTTTTTGCTTTGAATAATTCATCTAGCCTCTGGTTAGATGTGGTTTTGTGTTTTAGTTAGTGTTTGTGCCAAGACCTTTGGGATAGCTTACGGTGATAATTGTTTTGACCCTGCTAAAAAACTGAAACGTATGTGCCGAGTTAATAATTTCCTGGATTTTATTGAAACGTGATTTTGATCTGATTCTTTTTGCTCTGGATTGGTGCACAAATTTCCCAAGTTGTCCTAACGTTTCAGAATTTTTGGAGTTACAGAAGTATACAAGAGTTATAGATTACTACAGACTACTCTGTTTTTGACAGATTATGTTTTCTATGTGTTGTTTGCTTATTTTGATGAATATATGGGTAGTATCGGGGGTTATGAACCATGGAAAATTGGAATACATTAGATATTACACAATTATAAATATAGATAATTCAGTGGATATTACACCAATATAGTGGTGATTTATTTTCTAATACTAATGGAGCTTATGAGATTTTTTGTTGAGTTTTGTGTTGTGAAGTTTTCAAGTTTTGGGTAAGGCTTTGATGGACTATGGAATAAGGAGTGGCAAGAGCCTAAGATTGGGGATGCCCAAGGCACCCCAAGGAAATATTCAAGGATAACTGAGGGAGTCCTGGATTAGGGGGTGTCCGGATGGCCGGACTATGACCTTTGGCCGGACTCCCGGACTATTAAGATACAAGATTGAAGACTCCATCCCGTGTCCGGATGGGACTTTCCTTGGCGTGGAAGGCAAGCTTGGCGATATGATATGAAGATCTCCTCCCATTGTAACCGACTCTGTGTAACCATAGCCCTCTCCGATGTCTATATAAACCGGAGAGTTTTAGTCCGTAGGACGAACATGAATCATACCATAGGCTAGCTTCTAGGGTTTAGCCTCTCTGATCTCGTGGTAGATCCACTCTTGTACTACCCATATCATCAATATTAATCAAGAAGGAGTAGGGTTTTACCTCCATCGAGAGGGCCCGAACCTGGGTAAAAACATCGTGTCCCTTGTCTCCTGTTACCATCCGCCTAGACGCACAGTTCGGGACCCCCTACCCGAGATCCGATGGTTTTGACAACGACATTGGTGCTTTCATTAAGAGTTCCACTGTGTCGTCACCATCAGGAAGGATGCCGCAACCCAGTCTTTAAAGACGGCGTTGTCGCTAAAGGAGCTTTGGTTGTCGGTCAAACTCTCCGGCTAGGCCGGTTTTTGATGACCGCCTGTTCGGCCACCGCGCCGACGATGACCTCTCGGGCCATCGAAAGCAATCTTCACATCAGCTCGGAACTCACCGAGCAGTTAGATCCGACGGAGCTCTCTTCCCTGAATGATCTCCTGGATCGCATTGCCGCCCTGGGAGTCGCTACAGATTACGGCCAGATTGGGCTTAAACCCGATCAGAGAGAGATCGACTCTCCCTAGGTCACCCACCATGTTGAAGTGGTGGAAGAACAATGCGGCGCATCTTCGCCCGCTCTAAGGACCAGATGTGTCTGGATTCCCGACCCCTCCAAGCCAGATACCCGCGGAGGGGAGGATATTGCCTAAGTCCTGAACCTAAAGTTAGGCAGCAGGCCTGATTCATTGAATAATGTCCAAGAAAGCAAGCTTCCAAATTCGGATACTTCTTGGCCCCTGAATCTTTTATCGGGCAAGGTTCCAGATTTAAATCCACCCGCCCACCCAACTATAAGGGATTTATCCCAAATACGGCAAGTGCCCGGGGAAACAGTACACCACTATTGGGCCAGATTCCTCCTGGTTATGAACAGGATAAAGGACTGCTGTGAGGAAGAAGCAATTTCATTCTTCTGTAACAATTGCACGGACATCGGAATCCTCAATGCCATAAGTCGCCGTGAAATTACACGCTTTGCCGACTTGACATCCATAGTGCAAAAGTACTGTGCGACAGAAAGCGTTCGGAAAACCGAAGATAAATTCTGGGACAATCCGGCCCTGAATACAACACGAGTCCGAAACAAAAGGGCGCATTATCACCAGGCACCTGAGCCAAACATCAAAAAACAAAAACCCTCTATAGGGTATGGGACCGTACTGGAGGGATGGCTCAATGGACCCTGTAAAATTCATAGTTTAGGGGAAGTCACACCAACTCACAGCCTTAGAGCATGTTGGATACTCCGGCAGGTGGCCAGAAGTGGCGAGGAGCTTCTAACTCCAGAATCCGAATAACACCACCCCAGAAATGCCAGTACGGTGTCGACAGTCTTCGAGACCTTCGCATCAAACAATGCGAGGAAATGAACCCTCCGCATCCTTACCGATGTCTACCAAGTAGCAACAATAAACCCATGGAGTGACACGGCTATTAATTAATGCCAGTGATGAACCTAAATTCCGGACAGCCCGAGCACCAGCCGCATTGGTCCTCAGTCCGATAGTGGATGGCTTCCGACTTACAAAGGTACTCATGGACAGCGGCAACGGACTTAACCTAATCTACGAGGAAACCCTGCGAAAAATGGAAATAGACTGGAGCCGCATTGAGTGAAGCAACACAACCTTTAGAGGAATAATACCAAGCTGGGAAGCGTGTTGTTCAGGGAAAATCACACTGGATGTGGTGTTCGGCACGCCGGATAATTAGAGATCCGAGGAGGTCACATTTCAAGTGGCCCCGTTTAGTAGCGGATACCACGCTCTGCTAGGGCGAGAAGCATTTACAATTTTTCAAGCCATACCCCATTATGGGTACATGAAGCTCAAAATGCCCGGACCCAACGGAATCATCACTCTTGCAAGTGATCCGGACAGAGCGCTCCGCGCCGAAAACAAGACAGCCGCACTGGCCCTGGAGGCATTATCCGAAGCCCTAGCGGCAGAGGAACTAACTACGTTGCGCTCCACAGTGGACAGGGACAATGTGATACTAGATAAGAGATCCAAGTCCACCTCTTTCAAACCAGCGAACGAAATAGTCAAATTCCAAGTCCATCCAACGGACCCCACAAAAACGGCCTCCATCGGGGCACAACTAAAACCCGATGTAGATGCCGCACTCCGAGAATTCCTGCGAGAAAATTGGGACATTTTTGCCTGGCACCCTTCAAACATGCCAGGAATCCCACGCAGGCTGGCTGAGCACAGCCTAAACATCCTAAAGCGGTTTAAGCCCGTTAAGTAGACTCTACGGCGTTTCTCCGAACCCAAGAGACAAGCCATGGGAGAAGAGCTAGCAAAAGTACTGGAAGCCGGATTCATCAGAGATATAAAACATCCGGACTGGCTAGCAAACCTGGTGATGGTACCAAAGAAGGACAAATCCTGGCGCCTATGTGTCGATTTCAAAGACCTAAATAAGGCCTGCCCAAAGGATCCTTTCCCGCTCCCCTGAATTGATCAAATCATCAACGCCATCGCAGGACACGGCTCATTGTGTTTCCTCGATGCATACTCTGGCTACCACCAAATCAAGATGGCAGAGTCAAACCAAGCCGCAACGGCATTCATCACCCCATACGGCCCATTCTGCTTCAACACGATGCCCTTCGGGCTCAAAAACGCCGGCGCAACATATCAGCGCATGATTCAGACATGTCTGGCGAACCAGATCGGCAAAACAGTTGAAGCATACGTAGATGACGTGGTCGTCAAAACCAAACACGTCCCCTGCAAAAAAAACACGTCGATACTCTAGTAGACGACTTGAGGCTCACGTTTGACAATCTCCGAACATATGACATCAAGCTCAACCCGGAAAAATGCGTTTTCGGCGTACTATCCGGAAAGCTCTTGGGCTTCATCGTATCCGGTAGAGGAATTGAAGCAAACCCAGCCAAAATCCAAGATCTATCACAATTGGATACCCCAAACGACCTCAAACAAATACAAAAATTGACAGGATGCGTGGTGGCTCTAAGCCGCTTTATCTCCCGCTTAGGTCAAAAGGCATTACCCCTCTATCGCCTCCTGCAGCACACCGAACACTTCGAGTGGACGGATGCCGCCACGGCCGGACTCGAAGAAATAAAAGCCATACTGGCAACAAATCCGGTCCTGGCCGCACCCAACACGGGCGAACAATGCTATTATACATCGCGGCAACCCATCAAGTTGTAAGCGGTGCTCGTCGTCGAACGAGAAACAGACGGACACAAGTGCCCTCTCCAAAAACCAGTTTACTACGTGTCCACTGTCCTAACTCCATGCAAGTTATGGTACCCGCATTATCAAAAGTAGCATACGCGGTGTTCATGGCAGCCCGGAAGCTGCGATACTATTTTCAAGAGTGTTCAATAACAGTGGCATCCGAAGTACCTCTTAATGATATTATAAACAACCGCGACGCAACGGGCCGGATTGCCAAATCGGCCATCGAGCTCCTCCCGTTTGACTTAACTTACAAGCCAAGGCGAGCTATTAAGTTGCAGGTTTTGGCCGACTTCATCGCCGAATGGACTGAAGCTGAGCTCCCTAAAGAGTATGGCGCATACTCCAACTGGATCATGCACTTCGACGGCTCCAAAATGTTGGCTGGCCTGGGGGCTGGCGTCGTTCTGACGTCCCCAACCGGAGATACATTCCAATACGTACTTCAGATAATGTAAACTGATTCCAATAACGCAGCCGAATACGAGGCCCTTCTACATAGTCTCCAGATGGCAGTCTCCATGGGCATTTAGCGCCTAGAGGTCCGCGGGGATTCAAACCTCGCAATATCCCAAATAAATGGAGACTTCGACGCCAAGGATCCGAAAATGGCAGCTTACCGCAACACCGTCTTAAAGATGTCAGCTCGGTTTGAGGGGCTCGAATTTCATCACATAGCCTGGGAGAATAACCAGGCAGCAGACGTGTTGGCACACATTGGCGCCAAGTGCGATGCCGTCCCTCCCAACATCTTCCTAGAGAGGCTGTTCAAGCCATCCGTATCATGGGAGGGAGAGTTCGAAAACAATAGCCCGAACACAACCGCACTTCCCCTCACCGAACACTCTGACACAGTCGGTGGCTCCGCCAACGAAACAACACCGTCAGCCAGCACAATAATGGAAGTCATTGCCCCGTGGACAGAACCATTCCTAGTCTACCAAACTAGACAGGAACTTCCCGAGGACCAAAACGAGGCCCGCTGCATAGTGCAGCGATCTAAAGTCTACAAAGTCCACGAGGGAGAGCTTTATAAGAAAAGCACAACCGTAGTCCTTCAAAGGTGTATCTCCGAAGAGGAAGGGCGAGACCTTCTGACTGAAATTCATGCTCGGGCCCTTGTAAGCAAGGCCTTCCGTACCTGATTTTATTGGCCAACGGCCTGGGCAGACGCTCAGGACTTAGTGCAGCGATGCGTCGGTTGCCAGTTATTCGCCAACCAAAGCCACATGCCGCCTACCGCCGTACAAACTATACCCATTACCTGGCCTTTTGTGGTCTGGGGGCTTGACATGGTTGGACCCCTTAAAGGAGGATACCACAAGCAAAAATATCTACTGGTCATGGTGGACAAATTCACCAAATGGATAGAGGCCAAGCCTGTAAAGACGGCCGAATCCGGATCGGTGATAGACTTCACATCCGGGGTCGTACACCATTACGGCGTCCCCCACAGCATCATAACTGACAACGGCACAAACTTCACGGACGATGAAGTTAAAGCCTGGTGCAAAAACATGGGCATTAAGCTCGACTACGCTTCAGTCTATCACCCTCAAACCAATGGTCAAGTCGAGCGAGCCAACGGTCTCATTATGAGCGGCATCAAACCCAGACTAGTGCGATCCCTCAAGGAATCTAACACGCACTGGGTACAGGAGCTTGACTCCGTACTCTGGGGGCTGCGGACCATGCCGAATCGCACTACCGGATTCACACCATTTTTTATGGTATACGGCGTAGAGGCAGTACTACCATGCGACATAATTCATGAATCACCTCGAGTGCGCATGTACGAAGAAAGAGAAGCCGAGCTCGATCGGCAGGACAACTTGGACGCATTGGAGGAGGAGTGCGACGTGGCAAAAGCTCGTTCTGCATTCTATCAACAGCAGGCTTGAAGATATCAAAGCAGAGAAGTACGAGCCAAAACTTATAACGTTGGCGAACTAGTTCTACGCCTGCGGGACAAGAAAAAGGACAAACTAAAGCCCAAATGGGAGGGTCCCTTCATAATCGACCAAGTGCTGACTGGTGGAGCGTACTGTCTGTGAAACGCATCGGACAACCGACTCGAGCCGAACCCATGGAACGCAGCACGCCTACGAAGATTCTACGCCTAGCGCCGGACTCCGTGTTCGTCTCCTTCCTCTGTCCCCTTTTTATTTTTATTTTTATTTTTTCACATTAGCTGTCCGGGATTTCGCTCCCTCTCCCTACCTTTTTTCTCCCAAGCCCTTAGGGGCTTGCATGTGCGTTGTTCGCACATACTTGACGCGCCACCCGCGCTCATCATACCTGGGGGCTTCTTTATCAGAAGTTTATATAAAACAGGCCTCATGCCCAAAACATGTGTGACACTTCCGCATGAACCTTTTATACACCATTATATGCATCGATATGACTTAAGTTTTGGCCAAGCTGGGTTGCCTGGCTCCTGTGCTTACCCCTACGTTCCCGTTCGTTCGGCTAGGTGGTAAAGGGAGCACCTCTGCGATTGTTACTGCCGGGTCAGCCGGATGTGTACCTCAGACTGGGTGAAGCCGAAAGCTAGCGTTCTTAAGGGAATATTCGGTCGGTGAACTAAAAGATGATCTTTCGTGTTTATTTATCTGCCCCCAGATGCTTTTCTGCTCTTTTTAGCAGTTCGGACATGCACTTTAGGGCATGCCTCCCAGGGAAAGGAACCCCTAACGGAACTATTCTCCCTGGAAGATGTTTCTTACTAACCATGTAATATAACATAACTAGTTGGGCACTTGTCTGCTAAAGCAATTATGACCCCTACGCCTTGTCTCCATGCATGCCCCGGTTCTTACATAATCGAGAGGGTATTCGGACACACTCCGGACTATAGGGTCCAGAGGTCGAAGCGAAAAGGTCCGCAATGACAAACGATCTACAATCCGGCTAGAAGGCATTTTTCATGTCATTTTAAATTACAGAGTCAATCCGACTCGGTATATTCTTCTTCAATACCATCCAACAGGCGGTCTAATTTACAGTCCTGTTGGGAATACTTTGCAGCCAGCTCTACCTGGCCATATACTAAGCTGACAGGGATCTCCTTTCCGTCAGGACCCATAGGGCCGACCTCGGCCATGTGGTTTGGGTCAGCCTTCGTGTACCGAGTCTTCACCATGGCCCAGGCCTCCCTGGCACCTTGACGGCAGGCCGATATCTTCCACAACCGGAAGCGCTGCCGCACTCCCTCCAGCTTCTTTGTAAGCTCCCCAAGGCCTTTGGGCATGGAGAGGGATGGCCACATAGCCTGAATGACGCTCTGCATTGCCTGCCGAACTCGTTCGTGCAGTTGCAACAGCTCGGGAAGAAGGTCTCCCGTTGAACCGGGCATTTCCTCCACAGGACGACCTGTCAGCAGACCTACAGACATAGCTCTGTTAATCGACTTCCTCGCCGAATTCTTTTTTCGAAGATTCGTTCAAGCACTTACTAAAAATGCCGCGTCGAAGTCGCCGATTCACCTTTACGGAAGCAGACAGCTGAATACGAACATCCTTTAGTTCCTCGCCCAGCTGGGTATTGGCGTCTTGAAGTTTGTTCTTCTCTTGCCTCACCCTTGTTAGCACGCTCTCGCCAGCATTTAGTTGGCGTAGGAGTTGTTGCTTGTCCGGATTTACTCCGGCCCCATCTGCACTATTATAGTCAGAGTTGCACACCTGCCGCACTTCATAACGGAATTATCTTTCGAAGCATATATTACCTGAGGGCGTCTCCTTGGCATTTTCTAAAGTCGCCAGTGCGGCCTTGAGTTGGGCCTTGCACTCTTCAAGCTCCTGGGACAGTTGTGTATTCTTCTTTGTAAGACACTGCATAGCACATGATCCTTAAAACAGTTATCTTCACTCTTTCAAGTCTCGGGGGCTACTGACATATATAACCTTCAATTTTCCTCACCGGTATGTCTTTTACATACTTCTCTGTGGCTCTGGCTAGACCATTTTGAGCGGCACGGAGATACGCATCTCCTGTATTAAAGGCGTCCAACGCCTCTGGGAAAAAACATGCGTCACGAAGAACAGTCCGGTGACGCCTGTGGTTCTGGGCACTCTCCACCTTTGAATTGGTGGCAGATAGCCCGTCTGCATCCTCTGTCGGAGGAACGCCCGAGGTGCGCCCCATGCCCGTCTCCGCTTCCGGACCCGGCCTTGAACCTTGGCCGACAGATATAGTCCGGCGAGCTCTCTTCTTTCTAAGAAAATCATGAGCGTTAGTAAGACTCAAGGGCATAAACCCTAGGCGTTAAATTTGTATGCCATACCGTTGCACTGGAATCTCGATCTGGTCCGCACTTCTTTTTGGCCCGCCTGGCTTCAGCGGCCCTTGTTGGCTGCCCACCGTGGGCTCGGCCTTCCGCCTCAAGGATTTACCCAGCAAAATGAAACACTATTAGTTCACGGCATTCAAGATAAAGCATGGATGGATCTCCTTAAAAATACTGGGACTTTGGTCTCGGTTACCTTTGAGGCTGGAAGTAGTCCGCGATAGTCGGTCGTAATGGCCACTAGGGTGTTATCCCTACTCAATTGATGAAACACCCCATCAAATAACTCCACACATAAGTCCGGATCCTCCTGGGAGTCCGGATCGAGGGACCGTTCCGGATCCTCGGGTTGTGGAGGAGGGCTGTTTATCTCCTTCACAGTCTGGTGTAGCTCCTGCATTAACATTGTTAGACTAAGTACTCAATTACGGGAATTTCGAAAGCGGGTCGGCATGTGAAAATGTTCGCTCACCCAACTGGGAGGATTGTACATGGAGAATCCGCCCTCCGGGTTGGCACAGAGGAATTCCTCTTCTTCTCCCTTGTACAAAGCGGATAAGATTCTCGTTAAAGTGGCGGCCAAATCTGGCCCCTTACGACCGCACCGGGTGGCGTCGTCCTCCCCGTTGAAATCCCACATGGGGTGGTCTCTGTATTGAAGCGGTTGCACCCCTCGCGTAATGCATATGGCCATGACCTTGATCATGGTCAGTCCGGAATGAGCCGACAACCTTATCCGGCTCATCAGGTAAAGGACGTCCCTGTCAGTTTCCCTCTGAGGGTTCCGCGGGCGCCAGCTCATGCGCTTCTTCAATGGAGCATTATTGAACTCAGGGAAGTCGATCCGTACAGGGTCCGGCAGGGGGACGTCATCTATATAGAACCACTCCGAGGGCCAGTCCTCAGACGTCCTCTTTGGGGTACCGGATTGATATCCGGTCCCGGCGATGCGCCATAGTTCGGCTCCGCCCACTTGATTAATAGACCCCTCCTGAGAACGGGGCACGAGGCAAAACAACCTCTTCCACAGCGCGAAATGGGCCTCAAGACCCAAGAACAGCTCACAGAGTGCCACGAAGCCTACAATGTGTAGAATGGAGGCGAGTGTGAGGTTGTGTAGCTGGAGGCCGTAGAACTCCAGCAACCCTCGGAGAAACGGATGAATTGGAAATCCGAGTCCTCTCATCAATACGGGACTAGGCATACCCGCTCTCCTTGAGAGGGATTGAGGACGCTCTCCGCTTGCTCTCCGCCGCTATAGGTAGCAATCCCGGCTCGAACTGGGACCATATATGCTGGGGGGAGAAGCCCCTTGGACTGAAGCACTACTAGCTCACTATGCGGGACAGAACACCGCCCCAATCTCCGGGCCGAGGGCTGGAGACGCGAGAGGAGGAGCTGCACCGACCGGCCATGATGGAATGGATCTCTGTCAAAGGCACTCCGATGAAGGCTCGCGGAGGGAAGATGGTGTGAATTGGATCTAAATCCCTGTCTCTTTTATGGGCGGTTCATTAACGCAACCGGGGGGGGGGGGTAAATGAAAAAATCCCCTGGCTTTTCGCATTCATTTGACACGTGGAAGATGGTCATTATGGGGCACAGAAGCCGAGGAGGGCAGCACGCACTAGAAGCCGGACACTATTTGACGGGTACAGGGAATTTGAAGAAGAACCCGCCTTGCAATGCCGAAGACAACTTGCGCGCCGGACTCATCGTCATTGAAGCCTGGTTCAGGGGCTACTGAGGGAGTCCTGGATTAGGGGGGTGTCCGGATGGCCAGACTATGACCTTTGGCCGGACTCCCGGACTATGAAGATACAAGATGGAAGACTCCGTCCCATGTCCGGATGGGACTTTCCTTGGCGTGGAAGGCAAGCTTGGCGATACGATTTGAAGATCTCCTCCCATTGTAACCGACTGTATGTAACCCTAGCCCTCTCCGGTGTCTATATAAACCGGAGAGTTTTAGTCCGTAGGACGAACAACAATCATACCATAGGCTAGCTTCTAGGGTTTAGCCTCTCTAATCTCGTGGTAGATCCACTCTTGTACTACTCATATCATCAATATTAATCAAGCAAGAGTAGGGTTTTACCTCCATCGAGAGGGCCCGAACCTGGGTAAAAACATCGTGTCCCTTGTCTCCTGTTACCATCCGCCTAGACGCACAGTTCGGGACCTCCTACCCGAGATCCGCCGGTTTTGACACCGACAATAACCAAGAGCCTATGCTTGGGGATACCCCGGAAGTCATCCCCTCTTTCGTCTTCGTCTATCGCTAACTTTACTTGAGGCTATATTTTTATTCACCACATGATATGTGTTTTGCTTCGAGCGTCTTGTATGATTTGAGTCTCTGATTTTTAGTTTTCCACAATCATCCTTGCTGTACACACCTTTTGAGAGGGACACGCATGAATCGTGATTTATTAGAATACTCTATGTGCTTCACTTATATCTTTTCAGCTAGGCAATTTTGCTCTAGTGCTTCACTTATATCTTTTTAGAGCATGATGGTGGTTTTATTTTATAGAAATTGATGAACTATCATGCTTCACTTATATTATTTTGAGAGTCTCTAAACAGCATGGTAATTTGCTTTGGTTACAAATTTAGTCTTAATATGATAGACATCCAAGAGTGATATAATAAAAACTTTCATATAAAGTGCATTGAATACTATGAGAAGTATTATTCTTTATGATTGTTTTGAAATGAAGATGGTGATATTAGAGACATGCTAGTGAGTAGTTGTGAATTTGAGAGATACTTGTGTTGAAGTTTGTGATTCCCGTAGCATGCACGTATGCCAGTGAGTAGTTCTGAAGTCGGGGCATGATTTTTTTATTGTCTTCCTTATGAGTGGTGGTCGCGGACGAGCAATGGTCTTCTCCTACAAATCTATCCCCCTAGGAGCATGCGTGTAGTACTTCGTTTTGATAACTAATAGATTTTTGCAATAAGTATGTGAGTTCTTTATGACTAATGTTGAGTCCATGGATTATACACACTGGAGAACATGCCCCTCCGACAAGCTATGGGCGCAGTTAAAGGTTTTCCACCCATGGCGGAAGTACATGACGTGAGGAGCGGGGAAGTCGACATCGACCCACATGTTGTCATTCCCACAACCTCTCATATGCAGCCTTAAGGCATGCGGCGGGTCAAGCTCCATTACCCGAGAAAACGGAGTAGGGAGGCGGAGATGATCGCACACGGGCTTGTACAGCCTGATGAAGAACTCACGGGGCTGGTCTCCGACATGGCCCTCCATTGGGGGAGGGGCCGCCGGCGGAGATGCTGCTAGTGCGCCGCCATGTCCTCCTCTTCCCTGGGCACCACGACAACCTCGGCCTCACCCCCTCCCTCTCCCTCTCATAGCAGGCTACACCGCCGTGAACTCCGGAGCAGGAGGGACACGCCGTCGAGCAGAAGCCCTCGTCGCCGCCATTGGAGCACCAACGCGCCCTCTCACCATGACGAGCGAAGGAAGATTACCAAGCAGGAAGAGGAAGAAGGAGGTGAGTGTAGAAGGCCACCGTCCCTCCCCTTTTTATAGAAGGGCAGGATTGGGGCGGCCTCTCACCCCAAGGGAGGCCACCTTGCTTGACCAATACGGCCTCCAGAGGCGTGGGGAATCAGGACCGACCCGCTGCTCCAATCAGCGACGCCCGATTTCCCGCCATGGTGTTAATGCTTGTGCCCTCCGCATCCGCCGCCTACCCTTCCTAAGGCATGAAGGACACATGGCGGGCGAGCCAGAAGCATAGACAAGTGGGAGGACCGTTTTACACCCCATGATCATGGGGTGCTGGCGCCATGCAAGCCATGACCCGAGTTTACATTGTAAATGAGCAGCGCCCCTGCGGATTCCTCTTTTTATGGGGAAGGCGTGGGCGCCTCTTAACTATTCACTTCAAGGCATCGCAGGCGTGCTGCGACCATTCAACGCATGACCCCAACGTCATGCACTCAATGCCAACCGTGGTCAAGTGCAACTGACGACAAGATTGCAGCAGTTAGTCCCATCCACGCGTTCCCGCGCACTATTTTGGGCCTGGCCCAATGAAGCTTCACGCTTATGTGTGGCCCAGGCCCGGGGGCTCCTGTCGGTGTACATAAGTATGAGCTTTTCTATACCCCTTACTTGTGCACGGGAAGTCATAGCCACACCTGTGGCAAGGCTTGGCGGGGCAATAGAAGGAAAGATACAAGGCTACAAAGACAGTATTCAAGCCAATGAAAATAGAGCAGAAGACAAGCTAGACCTCCCCGGGCAACACCCTTGCCGGAGCAGCTCGCGAAGCACCAGCAAGGCCACCACCCTTGAGGCTAAGATCTCTAACACCATCGACAACGTCAAGGACAAGACTCGGGGGGTGCATGCGTAGTAGCATGCAGATCTTTGTGAAGAGTGGTCGCATGCAGGTTTACATGGAGACTAGAAGGCTAAGACCCCCGGCAACGCCCTTGCCGAGGACGACCGCGAGGCCCCGACAAGACCCTTGCCGGGGACAATTGCGGGGCCATAGCTAGGCCCGCACCCGACAAGGTTTTGCCACCTCACAGCCATTACAGCGCGGCGACCAGCCTGCCAACTAAGAAAGCACCTACGCGGTGGCATGAAGATCTTCGTGAAGGCCCTGCCACCGTGCCAGCACAGTGGCTAGCCAGCCAGCCTGGCTCTGCATGCCTCGTTAGCCTAGACGGGACGGTCTCTATTATCGTCCCTGATAAAGTTAGAGGACACGTAAGAAGCGCATTAAATGCGCTTGTCCTACGATGTCAGTGATAAGCTTGTACATTGTAATTACTTTACACCTCCTATGTGCCACTGTGGTGACCCCTTTGACATATAAAAGGAGGCCCGAGCCGTACTGGAGAAGGATTCAGACTTTTTGGACTAGGCATGCATAGCATCTAGTCTAAGAACTCAAGAACACTAAATATACACCCAAAGGAGGACTATGGTTTTACGCTCCTGAGCGGCCCGAACCTGGGTAAAAATCCCTTGTGCTGATCACCAGACCTGCTCTTTGTGCAACTCTCTCCCGGCCAACCGTAGGAGGGATCCTCATGATCCCATAAGTGTCGTTTCCCCGACATCCATGCTATTATATTATCTATTTTGGGTGTTTTATGTGCATTATTGTGCTATTTTATATTATTTTTTGGACTAACCTATTACCATGGAGCCGAGTGCCGGTTCCTGTTTTCTCCCTGTTTTTGAGTTTCGAAGAAAAGGAATACCAAATGGAGTCTAAACTGATTAAAACTTTTGCAATGACTTTTCTTGAACGAAAAGACAACCACGAGACTTGGAGATGAAGTCGGAAGAGCCACGAGGCAGGCACAAGAACGAATGGCTCACCCAGGGGGGTCGGGCGCGCCCCCACCCTCGTGGGCCCCTCGTGCACCCCCTGACCTAATTTCTTCGCCTATATATTCACATATATCCCCAAACCAACAGAGGCATCCATGAAAACACTTTTCCGCCGCTGCAACCTTCTGTAACCGTGAGATCCCATCTATGGACCTTTTCCGGCGTCCTGCCAGAGGCGGATTCGATCACGGAGAGCTTCTACATCAACACCCTTGCCCTTCCGATGAAGCATGAGTAGTTTACCTCATACCTACGGGTCCATAGCTAGTAGCTAGATGACTTCTTCTCTCTCTTTGATTCTCAATACCATGTTCTCATAGATGTTTTTGGAGATCTATTCAATGTAATACTTTTTTGTGGTGTGTTCGCCAAGATCTGATGAATTGTGGATTTATGATCAGCTTATCTATGGATATTATTTGAATCTTCTCTGAATTCTTATATGCATGATTTGATATCTTTGTAATTCTCTTCGAACTATCGGTTTGGTTTGGCCAACGAGATTGGTTTTTCTTGCAATGTAAGAAGCGCTTAGCTACAATTTTAGTTTCTGATCTACTATTCTTGCAATCTTTTACTTTCTGTTCTATAAACCAAAAATACCAAATATATTTACTTTATGGTTTATCTATCTCTATCAGATCTCACTTTTGCAAGTAAGAGTGAAGGGATTGACAACCCCTTTATCGTGTTGGCTGCAAGCTTGTTTGATTGTTTGTGCAGGTATTCGGTGATTTTTGCGTTGTCTCCTACTGTATTGATACCTTGGTTCTAAAACTGAGGGAAATACTTATCTCTACTTTGCTACATCACCCTTTCCTCTTCAAGGGAAAAACCAACGCAAGCTCAAGAAGTAGCATCCCCCAAGCTTAGACCTGTGTGTCTTCAAGTGGAAAACCGAAATCGAAAAACATGTCCACATGCTTAGAATGATAGGTGTCGATAAAAACAAAATAAGGACATGAAGCATCATGTATATTATTATAACAGGAACGACATTTAATATAAAACTTTATCATAGTACTTTTATCATAGACTTCTCATGAACAAGTAACAATTCATCACAACATCGATGTATAAATCATAAACTCTATTGAAAACCAACACGCTATGTTCTCAGTCAAATTTGCAACTACAATCCATCATCTTTTCAAGAAGGGTCATGTATAGGAGCCTTTTTGGTAAGTCCACATACTCAACCATCATATAGTCTTCTATGATTGCTAACACTCACCACATACACATGAGCAAAACATTTCAATCGGACACATAGAAAGATAGGGGAATATAGTTTGGCCTCCCAACATACTCACCTCGAGGGTGATGTCAACAATAATAACTCACGCTACCCATATCCAACTGGATATATGTGCCTAGATATTTCCTCACCACATGATGCTTGCCAAAAGAGAAAATAAAAAGGAATAGAGAGAAGAATTTTGACTCTTCCATGAAAGTAAATACATAAAAGTAAAAGATTGGCCCTTCACAGAGGGAAGCGGAGGTCGCCATGCGCTTTTTGTTTGTATGCTCAATCCCTTAGTGCAAAAAAACATCACGTTATATTGCCCCTTACGATAGCAACCTTTATTGTGCAGTGTGTCGCTTTTATTCTTTGCCATCACAAGTTTGTACAACACTAAATTTTCTCTTACACTAAATTATCTAAGACTTTTAGAAGAAATTTTGTTCCCTTATTGCACCGATGACTACTTACTTGAAGGATCTTGCTCAATCCTTAGGTAGGTATGGTGGACTCTTCAAAATAAGATTTGGGTCTAAGGGTTTTTGGATGCACAAGTAGTATCTCTACTTAGTTCGAAATTTTTGGCTAGCAAAGATGGGGGACAAGCACCACATGTTGAAAGATCTATGACAATATAACTTATATTTGAATATGAACGAACATAAATCATTACATTGTCTTCCTTGTCCAACATCAACAATTTTGCCATATAATATTTTGATGGGGGCTCAGAGTCACAAAAGATGTCCAAGATAGTATATTTGCATGTGAATCTTCTCTTCCCTTATTAATTCTTTCATGAATTGCATCATTGACCAATGCTATGTTTGTCAATCTCCAATAAAATTTTCTACTTATACTCTTCCTTATGTGATGTCATTACTTACATAAGATTAGCATATGATTTTTTTATTTATTTCCTTTCCCTTTTTATTGTACATGAAAGTAAATAAAACAAAACTCAAACTCAACTTCATTATATATCTCGCACATGATTACAAAGATAGATCACTAAGCAAACTCTTAAAAATAAAGGAGCAAACTAAACTTTTATTCATCTAAATCATAAGATAACTATGGATCGAACTAAGTTAAATAAAGGCAAAAGGTAGTGGAGGTGATACGATATCAGGGCACCTCCCCCAAGCTTGGCACAAGACAAGGGGAGTGCCCATAGCCGATACTCAATTTTGTTTTGGTGATGAAGAAGGAGGTAGTGGTGATGAAGTGGTAGAGATCTTGTCCTTCATCATCAAGAGATTCTCCAATCTACGGATGATTCTCCGGAGGGCGATGATGTGCTATTGCAACAGAATATTTTCACGGGTGAGATATTTATTTTGCACACGAACCGTTTCGATGATATGAAAGGCTTCGATCTTGGTGTGGTTGAGATGATCGTTGTAAGGTTTCAGGATATCTTCTTCTTCCTTGGCAGGGAAGGCCTGCTCAACCACTGGCGCTTGATCTTTGGTAACCTCCTTTCTCCTGTCCCCTTTGAGGGCTTCTACGGGCTCTTCTCTCTTCAACTTGATCTTCATCAACCAAGCATCCTCTTCCACGTTGTTGGAGGAGGAAGAAGAAATGATGTCTGGCTTAACAAATCTAACCAAAAACAGCAAGAAAAGAAAACAGAAGATTTCTCCGCAATATCGTGGTCAATAGGTTCGGGGGGTATATAAAGATTTTTTATCTTGGGAAACAAGCAAACGGAAGAAAACAAAGTCCGGAAGGTACCCGAGGTTGGCGCACCCTGTTGTCTTGTACCCACCAGGGTCGCCTTCCTGGTTGTTTCTTATTTTCCTAATTTTGGTTTTATTCTAAAATGGACAGAAAATATTTTTTGCGGATTTGTCGAAGTCGTTTACTTATAGTATCACATACCTCCTTTTTCATGATTCTGGAGTGTTCTGGAAGGTTTATTTTATGTGTTCTTCAAGTGTCATAGTTTGGGCAATATTGCTTTCAACATTAATGGGCATACCTAGAATAATGTTTTATTCGTTGCCCATTAATAACCTTCGGGTTAGTACCTTCGACATTATTTATTCTGATGCCTCGATAAACCTCCTCGATAACATAGGGTCTTTCTCATTTGGAGAGGAGTTTTCCTGCGAAGAATCCGAAATGAGAGGTGTACAAAAGAACATATTCTCCAACCTTGAACTCGCGCTTTTGGATTCTTTTCTCATGCCATCTTTTAACCTTTTCTTTAAATAACTTGGCATTTTCATAAGCTTGGGTTCTCCATTCATCTAGTGAGCTAATATCAAATAACCTCTTTACACTGGCAAGTTTGAAATCGTAGTTGAGTTCTTTAATTGCCCACTATGCTTTATGTAGTAACTCAAGAGGTAAATGACAAGCTTTTCCATCAACCATTTTATAAGGAGACATACCCATAGGATTTTTATATGTTGTTCTATAGGCCCAAAGTGCATCATCTAATTTCTTAGACCAATTCTTTAGGGACCTATTGACAGTTTTTTGTAATATTAACTTTATTTCTCTATTCCTAAATTCAATTTGACCATTAGACTGAGGATGATAGGGTGATGCAATTCTATGGTCAACATCATATTTAGCAAGCATTTTACAAAAAGCATCATTAATAAAGTGTGAACCACCATTAGTCATGAAATATCTAGGGACTCCAAACCTTTTGAAAATGACTTCCTTAAGCATTTTAATAGAGGTGTTGTGATCAGCACTACTAGTTGGAATAGCTTCTACCCACTTAGTAACATAATCAACAGCAACCAAAATATGTTTATACCCATTAGAGGAAGCAAAAGGTCCCATGTAATCAAATCCCCATACATCAAATGGTTCAACAACAAGAGAATAATGCATAGGTGTTTCTTGACGCTTACCAATACTTCAAATTCATTGACATTCATCACAAGATAAAACAAACTTACCGGCATCTTTGAAGAGAGTTGGCCAATAAAAACCATATGGCAATACCTTGTGGGCAGTTCTATCTCCCGCATGATGTCCTCCATAAGCTTTGGAGTGACATTTCCGTAGGATTTGTTCCTATTCATGCTCAGGTACACACCATCTAATAATACCATCTACTCCTTCTTTCTAAAGATGTGGGTCATCCCAAAAGTAATGTCTTAAATCATAGAAGAATTTTTTCTTTTGTTGGTACGTGAAGCTAGGTGGTATGTATTTAGCAACAGTGTAATTTGCATAGTCAGCAAACCAATGAATGTTATGAGAAACATTTATTGCAGCTAATTGTTCATCAGGAAAACTATGATTAATAGGTTGTGGGTCATCAAGAATATTCTCTAACATAGACAGGTTATCAGCTACGGGGTTCTCAGCCCCTTTTCTATCAGTGATATGTAAGTCAAATTCTTGTAGCAAAAGAAACCACCTAATAAGTCTAGGTTTAACATCTTTCTTTTTCGTAGGATATTTTATAGCCGCATGATCGGTGTGAACAATAACTTTAGAATCAACAATGTAAGATCTAAATTTATCACAAGGAAACATTAGTTCTAAGAATTCTTTTTCAGTAGTAGCATAATTTTGATGAGCATTGTCTAGAGTTTTACTAGCATAATGAATAACATTTAATTTCTTATCAACTCTTTGTCCTAGAATAGCACCAACAGCATAGTCACTAGCATCACACATAATTTCAAAAGGCAAGTTACAATCCGGTGGTTGAACAACATGTGCAGAAATTAAGGCTTTCTTAGGTGTTTCAAAGGCATCTACACAATCATCATCAAAAACAAATGGAATATCCTTTTGTAAAAGATTTGTAAGAGGCCCGGAAACTTTAGAGAAGTCTTTAATAAACTTCCCATAGAAACCAGCATGACCGAGAAAACTATGAATACCTTTGATATCTTTAGGACATGGCATTTTCAAAATTGCATCAACTTTAGCTTTGTCCACCTCAGTACCTCATTCGGAAATTTTATGGCCCAAGACAATACCTTCATTAACCATAAAGTGGCACTTCTCCAATTCAAGACGAGATTAGTTTGCTCACATTTCTGCAAAACTCAATAAAGGTTGCTCAAGAAATCAACAAAAGAAGTTCCGTAAAGGAAACAATCATCCAGAAAACCTCAACAGTCTTTTCACATAAGTCAAAGAATATAACAGTCATACATCTGTCGGTGTACTAGAGTAGGGGTACCTTAGTATCCCGAACTTGTGCACGGGCAGTCGCAGTGCCCCGCGGCAAGGCTTGCTGGGCGATCGCCAAGGTCCTCCATGGTTCCTTTGGAGCCATTCAAGAACAAAGTATTCAAGACAAGACCCCGACAAGAGGAGCTTGCCGGGAAGGCCAACCAAGGCATCCCAAGGAACTTGCCGCGACGCGCCACGCGTCCCGGCAAGGCGACAAGACCCCGGCAAGAGGAGCTTGCCTGGAAGACCAACCAAGGCATACCAGGGCCCGGTGAGTGACAAGCTTCTCTGTACCCACGCTCCAGCACATTCGCCAACGTGTCGCTCTGGGGGCCTCTCCAAGCGCGCGTGGCGTGAAGCTGTGCAGCCAGCGGTGCGCGGTGGCATGCAACGCTGACAAGATCGCCATCGTGGCGAACGGTGGTGTCCGTGACGGTCCTTTTCTACACTGTTTGGGCGACGCAGACGGGCATTTAATGCCCTTGTCCCCCGCCGTCAGGGTTAGGTAGGAAACACTATACAAGTAACTGTACCAACCACCTCGCTTTTTACATTTGTACCCTTGTTTACGTTGCCACCTGTCGGTGACCCCTTGAGCATATGAAAGGAGGCCCATGCGCAACGTAGGGGGGTTCGGATCATTCGGAAGCCAGAGAAACACTTAGATCACTCTCGAGCAAGAACATAATAGAATTAGACAAGCAGCAGTAGGAGTATTATCTCTCCGGAGAGCTCCGAAGCTGGGTAAACTGCTCGTGTGCTTCGCCTCGATCTGCTCTTCGTGCGACCTCCGCCCCCCGCCGAACCGAAAGGGGCTCGGTCCGCCGGCCCCATAGGTGTTCGTGGATCAGTTTTCCCGACATCTTTGGCGCGCCAGGTAGGGGACGTCGAGGTTGTGTGAACCTAATCCGGCGTCCACACGAGCTAGATCTTCGTTTTCTTCATCAACATGCCACCGAAGAAGGAGACTTCGGCGGCAGCAGCTCTGTCCGCGTCACTTCTACCACCCCTGGAGCAAACAGGTGGCGGGGAGGACGCTGGCGGAAGAACGGACGTCAACGAGGAAACTCACGACGCTGCCAGGTCCAAGGGCAAGGCAGCGCAGACCTCGACGTCCGCGTTTGTTCCGCGCCCATCTCAGGAGGCGCAGGACCGACAGTGTCATGGTACTGGCAGTACCATACGTTTGTTGGGCCAAGATCAAGCTGGTGGATCCCGGGGCGCTCAAGACCAGCATGCATGCCAACGTGCCAGCACGACCGAGACACGGTCACCCGGACGGGATAATGCTCCTTCTAACATAGTTAGAAGTCCGAGCATATCCCGCTCCTCGCGCCGTCCACCACTGCCACCCACCACTCCGGCAGAAGCTTTGGCACGAGCACAACTGCTCTTGGATTACCCTCCAACGTCGGAAAAGATCGACAAATGGAGGGCCACCATTCAGAGTCTCATCGGCTACGCCAACGGCGACACTCCGCGGCAGCCGAGCGCGTCGCTGCCGCGGCAGGGTTGCCAGGCGCGAGCCGGTGGCGACGAAACTGGTGGGGGTGCAACAAACATGCAATCACCACCCCGAAGGCCAAGATCGCCGACTCGCCGGATCCACATCGACAGCGACTCCACCGCATCGTCGGATCCACGAGCTCGCCGCGATCAGCGCCAATTTCTTCACGATCGACAGCAAGAAGACGCTCGTACTCGCATCGAGCGTCGAAGAGAAGCGCGACGTCAATCCGACAAGCGCGCTAGGCCCTCTGTTGACATGCATGCGCCATGGGAACCAGGCGATCTACCGTACACGGTAGGTAGCCCTGCATTCACTCGTGAGCTGCGGCAAGTCCAGTGGCCCGGCACGAAGAACTTCAAGCCAGACGTACCGGAGAAGTACGACGGCAAGACGCATCCGTCGGAGTTCCTCAGCATCTACACCATTGCGGTGCATGCTGCCAGGGGACGGGACGACAAGATCCTTGCCAACTCTTCCCGCTGGTGCTCAAGCCCAACGTCAGATCCTGGCTCATGCACTTGCCGGACAACTCCATATCCTCTTGGGCCGATCTATGCCATCAGTTTGTCGGTGCCTTCACAGGCGGCCACAGGCCTCATGGCCAAGAAAGTGACCTTCATCTGCTCGCCCAGAAGGAAGGAGAACCCCTGCGCAAGTACATTCAGAGATTCAGCGGTGTACAGCACAACATCCCAGACGTCCACCCTGCCGCGGTGATCAGCGCGTTCCATCAGAATGTGCGAAACCGCAGGATGCGGGAGGAAATGGCAATGTGCAAGATCAGAGACGTCAGTGAGCTATACGCCCTGGCCGACAAGTGTGCATGTGCTGAGGAAGGGAGGAGACTCCCCGGAGAGAACATAGGAGCAGGAGGATCTAACAGTGAGGATGTAGCCCCGGCAAGGAAAAACCGGCGGCGAAACAACAGGAGGAAGAAAGGAAAAGAGGTGCTAGTTGTTGAGCAGTCCGGCAACGGTGGTGGCACCAAGAAAGCCAAAGCTGGTGACTCCAGCAAGGAGGTTGCCGCGGAGGTGGCGGTCGCCGACAAGCAGGACGGCACCAACAAGCAGTACTGCAAGATCCACCGCACCAAGGGCCACGATCTCCAGAGCTGCAAGAAAGTCGAGCAGCTTGTTGAGCAACAGAAAGCTGAATACGAGTGGCGCGACAAGGAGAAGGCCCAGGAAGGTGCTGGAGGATCCGGCAAGAAATGTCCTGTGCGAGGAGGACGCCGCAGCAAGGCCAAGCAGCGGCAAGGAGACAGACCTCCTCGCGGCCACGACAAGGATGAAGATGATGACGACAATGAAGACATGGATGATGATTAGACTGATGAGCAGGAGTTCCAGAAAGCCACAGAGGTCCTGTGTGTTGATGGCGGTGCTTCTCTGCATACTTCGCACCGCCAGCTCAAGCAGTGGGTGCGGGAAGTTAATGCAGCAGAACCACCCGTCGAGTCACGCAAGCCTCTGAAATGGTCCAGCACGCCTATCATCTTTGATATTGAGGACCACCCTGATTGCATAACTGCGGTCAGGTGCTTGCCGATGTTGGTTTCGCCAACTATCCGCAACCTCAAGGTCACTAAGATGTTAGTGGACGGCGGGGCCGGCTTGAACCTGATCTCCTCCGCGGTGCTCCAGAAACTCCAGATCCCTGACAGCGAGCTCGAAGAGACCGGCACGTTCCAAGGAATCAACCCGGGAAGGAGCAAGCTGAAGGGAAAGATTACGTTGCCGGTAACATTTGGCAGCGAGCTGAACTTCAGGACTGAGAGGGTCACTTTTGACGTTGCTGACTTTCCATTACCTTACAATGGAATCCTTGGCCATCTAGCACTTGCCAAGTTCATGGCAGCCTCTCATTATGCGTACAACGTACTGAAGATGCCGGGCCCGATAAGTGTCATCTCTGTCCCTGGCGACAAGAAGGATGCCCTTATCTGCGCCGACAAGATCTACCGGGAAGCAACAACCGCCACAGATCGCAAATCACTTGCCGCTGAAGCTCCCGGGGGGAAGAAGAAGACCAAGTCCTGCAGGAGCTCTGATGCCCACTCCGGCAAGCGCACCTCTTCGGAGTGCTGCGCTACCGTCGAGGATGCACCATCGAGCTCCACCGGCAAGTGTAAGAAGGCAATGGCAGCTCCACCTGAGACCAAGAAGGTGTCCGCCAAGGAGGACGGCACTGGTGGTACCTTTACCATCAGTGCCACTCTCGACCCCAAATAGGAAAGCGCGCTCGTTGCTTTCCTGCGGGCGAATGTCGAGTGTTTGCATGGCAACCGTCTGACATCCCCGGTGTTCCCAGGAAAGTAATTGAGCACCACCTTGCCGTCTGTCCTCATGCGCGGCCCGTCAAGCAGAAAGTCAGGAAACAGGCAGTGGAGCGCCAAGAATTCATCGCAGAAGAAATCAAGAAGTTGGAAGCAGCAGGCCTTGTCAGAGGAGTGCTCCATCCCACGTGGTTGGCCAATCCTATTGTCGTGCGCAAGGCTAACGGAAAGTGGAGGCTTTGTATCGATTTCACTGATGTCAATAAAGCTTGTCCAAAAGACCCATTTCCCTTGCCACACATCAATCAGATTGTCGACTCCACAGCCGGATGTGACTTGCTTTCGTTTCTTGATGCGTACTCAGGATATCATCAGATCTTCATGGCAGAAGAGGATGAGGAGAAAACTGCATTCATCACCCCGTGTGGCACGTACTGCTTCGTATGGATGCCTTTCGGTTTGAAGAATGCTGGTTCAACATTTGCAAGGGTAGTCCACCATGCTTTTGAGCCGCAGATGCACAGAAATGTGGAAGCCTACATGGATGACATAGTGGTCAAGAGCAAGGACATGGCGACCCTGATTCAGGATTTAGACGAGACATTTGCAAATCTGCGCAAGATCAACCTCAAGCTTAACCCCAAGAAGTGCGTGTTTGGAGTCCCTTCTGGCAAGCTTCTTGGGTTCTTCGTGTCTCAGCGGGGAATTGAAGCCAATCCCGACAAGATCAAGGCCATTGAGCAGATTGAAGCACCAAAGCGCGTCAAGGATGTACGAAGACTTGCCGGTTGCATGGCTACTCTCAGCAGGTTTATCTCTAGGTCTGCTGAGCGCGCCCTGCCATTTTTTAAAATATTGAAAAAGGAAGGTCCAATGAAATGGACTCCGGAGGCGGAGGCCGCGCTGCAGGACTTGAAGAGATACCTGTCCTCCACTCCAACACTTGTCGCACCTAAGCCACAAGAGAAGTTGCTGCTGTATATAGCGGCAACCAATCAAGTGGTTAGTGCTGCGTTAGTGGCGGAGAGGGAGGCAGATGATGAGCTAGCAACCACGGCAGATACATCCAGCGACAAGCAGGGGGCTTCGCCGACAAGCTCTGGTCCCGACAAAGATGGATCTGCGCAGGAGCATGAGAAGATGCAGAAAAGGATGGTGCAGCGCCCAGTTTACTTTGTCAGTTCCCTTTTGCAGGGGGCTAGGTCAAGGTACTCCGGTGTGCAGAAATTGCTTTTCGGCCTTCTCATGGCCTCGAGAAAGCTGCGCCATTACTTCCAAGCACATGAGATCACAGTTGTCACTCGCTTTCCGTTGAAGAGGATACTGCAAAATCCAGAAGCAACAGGCAGGATTGTCGAGTGGGCATTAGAACTGTCAAGCTTTGGCCTCAAGTTTGAAAGTACTTCAACTATCCAGAGGAGAGCAATGGCAGAGTTTATAGCAAAATGGACGCAAACACAAGATGAAGAAACTCCAGAGACAAGCATCCCCGTCAAGGAGGCGAGCAAAGAGTGGCTGATGTACTTTTATGGTGCCTTCTCGCTGCAAGGCGCCGGTGCGGGCGTGCTGCTTGTCGCACCCACCGGAGAGCACCTCAAGTACGTAGTCCAGATGCACTTTCTCAAGTAGCAAGCAACCAACAATACTGCAGAGTATGAAGGATTGCTTGCCGGCCTCAAGATCGCAGCAGACCTTGGGATCAAGAAGCTCATTGTCAGGGGTGACTCACAGCTTGTCATCCACCAAGTGAACAAGAACTATCAGAGTCCATTGATGGAAGCATATGTTGATGAAGTGAGAAAGCTAGAAGAGCACTTTGACGGCCTACAGATGGAGCATGTTCCGAGAGCTCAGAATGACATTGCTGATGGCCTGTCGAAGTGCGCCGCACTAAAGTTACCTGTGGAACCAGGGATCTTTGTACTCAAGCTGACTCAACCGTCCATAACACCATTAACTGGACAGAACAAGAAGAGGAAGTTGATTTCTAGTGACTATTTTCCGGCAGAGCTCCCTGAAGCCGCCGCCAAGAAGGTCCCCAAGATCAACGCCAAGGATGCCGAGGAGCAGCCTGCTCCGGCAAACCTTATGGTTTGTTCCATCGCAGCAGACGCTCCCGACAAGCTTTGCTCCGGCAAGCTTGCCGGGGAACACCAAGCTCCGGCAGAGCCGCAGGTTCTCACCGTAGAAGCGGGTGTTCAAGCAGCAGCAGATGTGCCTTTAGTCCTTATTGTTGAGCCACAAGCTCCAGCATGGGCACACCAGATTGTCCATTTCCTTCAGACAAGAGAACTTCCCGAAGAGCAAGAAGAAGCAGAAAAAGTAGCCCGGCAGTCAAGTATGTACCAGTTTGTCGATAGCATACTGTACAGAAGGAGACTCAACGGTGTGAAATTGAAGTGTATTTGCCGGGAAGACGGACAAAAGATGTTGGCAGAGATACATGGAGGCATATGTGGTCACTACATTGGCGCAAGAGCACTTGCCGGCAAAGCTTTCCGGCAAGGTTTCTTTTGGCCGATAGCCCTCTAGGATGCAACTGCACAAGTAACCAAGTGTGAAGCGTGCTAGTTTCATTCCAAGCAGATACACCAGCTAGCTCAAGCTCTCCAGACGATCCCTTTATCCTAGCCATTTTCGGTCTGGGGGCTCGACATCCTCGGCCCCTTTCCCCGAGCTGTCAGGGGCTTTGAGTACTTGTACGTTGCAATCAACAAGTTCACAAAGTGGCCGGAACTGGAACCAGTGAGGAAGGTGATAGCACAGTCAGCAATCAAGTTCTTCAGGTCGATTGTTTGCCGTTTCGGGATCCCTAACAGGATCATCACCAACAACGACACGCAATTCACGAGCCGCACCTTCATGCAGTATGTCCAAGACCTTGGCGCCAAGGTCTGCTTCACTTCTGTTGCTTATCCGAGAAGCAACGGTCAAGCGGAGAGGGAAAATGCTGAAGTGCTGCGCGGGCTCAAGACCATAACTTTCGATATGCTGCACAGGTGCGGAAGAAACTGGATCGAGGAGCTGCCGGTGATTCTTTGGTCGATCAGGACGACGCCAAATCGAGCCACTGGCCAGACGCCTTTCGCTCTAGTCTATGGAGTAGAGGCAGTTCTCCCCACGAAACTCATATACGGGTCACCTCGAGTGCTCGCTTATGATGAGCTTGAGCAAGAGCAGCTGCGACAAGATGACGCGCTGCTCCTTGAGGAGGATCGCCTTCAGGCTGCTGTACGAGCTGCTTGATACCAGCAAGCTTTGCGCCGCTACCATAGCCGCAAAGTTAAAGCCAGAAGCTTCAAGGAAGGCGACCTTGTTCTTCGGTGCGTTCAGTCCGCTAAGAATTCCAACAAGTTGACGCCGAAGTGGGAAGGCCCTTATCGGGTGAAACGAGTCACTAGGCCCGGCGCTGTCCGCCTTGAGACCGAAGATGGCATTCCGGTGAGCAACTCCTGGAACATTGAGCATCTTCGTAAGTTTTACCCATAGGGCGCGGTTGCCGGAACCTGTTCCGACAACCACCTTTTGTACAAGTCTTGCCGATGTTGCATGTAATCCTTTGTACAAAGCCGGGCGCAGATCCCGTGCATAAGTAAAGCTCATGTGCTCCGCACATCTTGTCAATTTCATGCATTATATTCTTTCTTGCATGCATTATCTGACACTTTGTGCAGCACCTGCCCCCGGTAAGCAATAATGAGCCGTAAAGCTCCATATCGTTATTTTCTCTTCTTTCTTTTCTCAGAGGAAGGAAGACACCCTCGCGCAGAAGTTTGCCGGGGGGGGGGGGAAGATAATGATGTGGAACAGGCGTCGTTCAAGAAAGTTTCACCTTGACGGAAACCTTGCCGGGAAGCAAACGACAGAAAAGCTAAGTTGCCAGAGTTTGAGCAATCAATTTTAAATTTTTAAGTTATCTTCCTTGAACGACCATGCTTTGTATGGAAAACCTGTGCGCGGAGGAACCAACTCGTAGCTAGTTGCGCCCTTACTTTGTTTTGAGTCCGCTCAACAACTTAAGTGTGCTGCATCTAGCCACGACAAGGTTTCTTGTCGGAAGCGGCACCGCCAGCAGGCTACTGACGTCCCGCACTCAGTGCTCGCGGCTCGGGCGAAAGGTGCCTGTGCCTACAAGTTCCCTAAAAGCGTAGGGTAAAAACATATAAAGGAAGGAATCTAGTAAAGGAAATAACGTAGCAATCGATACCGGAAATAGAGTTATATTACAAAATAACTTGTCGCAGCTCTAACAGATTGATCTTATAATATGGCTAGCAGCGACAAGGAGAAAGAGAAAACGGGCGGCCTAGTCTACGCGATTGCCCTCAACCCTCTTGATCTCGCTCACCTTGTCCACAATGGGTGCGATAAGGGCCTTGAGTGCATCCAGATCGGCGTCAGGGGGCAAGGACTTGAGGACGTTGGTGAGGTTGAGGCCTGGGTTGCGGAAGGCCACCTTCATCAGCACCTTCTGGAGAGCCCCCGCGCAAATCCTGCGCGACTCGTCGGCCAGCTGCTTTGGGATCCTCTCCCGGAGCCGCTAGAGTGCCGTCGCCACGCCCTTGAAGAACAGGCTGAGCTTGGCGCTGAGTTGGAGATGCTCGTCGGAGGGATACCCAAAGTCCTCCATCCCCAGCTGCGCTAGCTCCCCGTCGATGACTGCGGCGATATTCACCAGACCCTCGTTCCAATGCTCCACCGTCTCCCTAAATGAGTTCTGGGTAACGGCGATACTCGCCAGCAGCGCCTTGTCGGCCTCGATCTTCTCCGACAGGGTCACCTCTCGCTCCCTGGCGGCGTCCAGCATCTGAGTCAACGTGGCCAACTTCAGCTCGAGATCTGCCTTGGAATCCTTGGCGGCGCTGAGCTCCTTACTCCTCTCTGCAAGAAGGCCTTGCAGCTCACTATGAGCGGCAGCATCCTTCTCGCGCTCGCGCTTGAGCACAGCGAGCTCCTCGCCGCGTGCCCGGAGATCAGCCTCCAGCTGCGCTACCTTCACCTCCAGCTCTTTCTTGGCGGCGTCTGCGGTTGCGGCAGCATCCCTTGCTTCCTTGAGAGCCCCGCCAAGTGTTTCCTCGCGCGCGACCAGCTCCTCCTCGTAGCTGTCAAGGTTGGCCTTCTGCTGCACCAACTCGCCTTCTCGCGCGGACTGCTTCTCGGCAGCAAGCCTTTGTTCCTCCTCAGCTTCGGCCTTCTCGAGAAGGAAGGCTGTACGCTCCTCAGTGAGCCGCTCCCGCTCCTGTGCCAGGGACCGGAGAGCTTCTTGATTGAGGCCCCGGACCTCCTCCGCGCGTTTCTGCATATCGACTCCCGCCTTCGCGACAAATGCTTCCCGGGAAGCCAACTGGGCTTGTCGTGCGCGGTAGAGTGATAGCAGCTTCCACAGCAGCTGCTCCCCCTCAGGCTCACCACTACTGCTGCTTGGCGCATCGACCAACTACAGCCCGGCAGAGGCGAGCAGCTCCTCATCGAAAGCTTCTCCTTCGACCGGCACCCTGGAGCTCGACGCCCAGGGAAGCTTGATGAAGATACCGTCGCCGGCCTTCAAGTAGGCGCTGGGTTGGGGCTCTTCAGAGCCCGGCTCCGCGGCAGCGGCGGAGGGATCGGCGGTCGGCGCAGTGCCTGGCGCTCCTGCGGCCTCAGGGCCGTCAGTGCGATCGCCCGACCCCTCGCCAGCTTCTGCGGCGGCAGCCTTGGCGGCCTCTTCGCCGGTGGGCTCATCAGCACCGGTCCCTTCCTCGTTAGCGGCGGCGTTGTCGTTGCCGCCACGCGTGCCTTCTTCGCCGGCGTCCTCAGTCTCCATTGGCTCCGCAGTAGATGGATCTGAGAAACGAAGAAGGGAGAAAAATCAAACAAAAATCCAAGAAAGGGAATTCAGAAGAAGAAGAACCCAAGGGAAGATTTCAGGCAAGAAGATTACCTGTACTAGGATCTGCAGTCGCGGTCTCAACCGCCGGAGGATCACTGGTGCCATCCCTTGCCGGAGAACTGTCCCTTGTCGAGGGGTTCTCCCTTGCCGGAGAGCGCTCTGTTGCCGGGGACTCCTCCCTTGGCGGCGTAGTTGAAGCGGATGGCACTTCGGGGGCGGCTTCCGGGCCCTCCTGGTGAGGCTGTTCTGCTCCTACACAAATCAACAAGCAAGTTATCAGTAGAGAAAATAGAACCCATGCGCGCCCGACAGCAGGAAGTAAACTACAAACTTACGCTGTGGGCTGCGCTGGGGGCTGCTTTGGGGAGTGGCTGCAGGGTCCGTCAAGGTGGTCTCAGACACACCACCTGCTGACACGGTGGTATCATCTTCGATGACAATCACTGAGGCCTTGTCCCTCTTCGCCGCTCTCTGGGCCAGCGTCCTGAAAAGGAATGGGTTCAGATTGAAGCAAGTCAGAGACAAGATAAAAGCAGCAAGAATTGAAGAACTACAAAAACACCAAAGAAACTTACTCTTCTTCCTCCTTGTCGGAGCTGAGCGTGGAGAGATCGAAGTCCGGCTCCCCTCCGGTGCGGCGAGGCGGAGGAGTAGGATCCCTTGCCCGCTTGGCAGGGGCGGTGGCGGTGGACCGGGAAGATCCCGCTCCAGTTGCCGCAACAGCTTGAGGCGCTCCCGCGGCAACATCTTTGAAAGGTAGCAGGTTCATTGCATAAACCAAAAGGCATACGTCTATAAGCATAAGTTCCAAAAGGACAAGTAAAGGTGGTTTTCTCTTGATCAGGTTGTGAGACAGGTATTTAAGAAAAACCGGAATATCCATCAAGGAAGCAAAAATGTGTGTGCTTTGACAACCTTTCTAGCATTTCATCAATCAGAGGTAGAGCGTAATGATCTTTTCTAGTAGCTTTATTTAATTTTCTAAAATCAATTACCATTCTTTAGCCAGTGACAATTATTTGTGGAATAAGTTCATTCTTATCATTAGGAACAATAGTAATACCCCCTTTTTAGGGATACAATGAACGGGATTTACCCATCTACTATCAGCTATGGGATAGATTATACCTTCTTCCAGAAGCTTCATTATTTCAGTTCTCACCACTTCTTTCATTTTAGGAATTTAACGTCATTGGTGATCAACAATGGGTTTAGCATCAGGCTCTATATTAATTTTATGCTGACATAGAGTGTGACTGTTGCCCTTTAAATCATCAAGAGTATATCCAATAGCAGCTCGGTGCTTCTTCAGAACCTTCAATAATCTTTCTTCTTCATGTTCTGAAAGTTAAGCACTATTAATAACATGATATGTCTTTTTCTTATCAACATAAGCATATTTCAAAGTGTTTGGCGATTGTTTTAATTCAAAGACAGGATCACCTTTTGGTGGAGGAGGACCTCCTAGAGTTTCAATAGGAAAATTGTGTTTAAGCAGAGGACGTTGTTCCAAGAAAATTTTATCTATTTCATTTCTTTCACGCAGATGCATATCATTTTCATGGTCTAGCAAATATTGTTCTAGTGAGTCAGTAGGAGGTACGGCAATAGAATCAAGACCAATTATTTCATCCTTTCTAGACAATTCTTTCTTATGGTGCTTTCTACTAAACTTGAAAAAATTAAACTCATGAGACTCAACACCAAAACTAACACCGACAGTTTGCATCTAGCAGTCTATTTTAGCATTAACGGTGTTCAAGAAAAGTCTACCAAAGATAATGGGACAACAGTCATCTTGTGGGGAACCAAGAACAAGAAAATCAGTAGGGTATTTTATTTTCCCATACAAGACTTCAACATCTCTAACAAACCCAAGTGGTGTCATGGTGTGTCTATTAGCAAGTTTAATAGTAACATCTATGTCTTCTATTTCAGCGGGTGCTATATCATTCATAATTTCTTGATATAAGGTAAAAGGAATAGCACTCACACTAGCACCAATGTAGCATAAACCATGATAACATTGATATCCTATTTTAAGTGAGACAACATGCATGCCAACAACGGGTCTATGTTTATCTTTTTCATCGGGTTTGGCAATTCTAGCAGCTTCATCCCAGAGTAAATAACATGCCTATCTATATTTTGAACCAGGAGATCTTTAACTAGGTTCTACTTTGATTTGTTGAGCAGGTTTGGAAGTTCTAATGTAATTTTTGTTGACCACAGTTGAAACTTTAGCATGTTCCTTTATCCTAACAGCGAAAGGTGGTTTTTCAATATAAGCAGTAGGAACAAATAGATCAACATTATAAATAATAGTTTCATCTTCAGCTATTATCGATTCTTTAATTTCTTCTTTGATAGGTGGGTGATATTTAAACCACTTCTCCTTACGGAGATCAACATGAGTAGAAAATGATTCACAAAGGAGGCTACTATCTCAGAGTCAAGTCCATATTTAGTGCTAAACTTTTGAAAAGCATCGGTATCCATAAAAGATTTAACACAATCATACTTGAGCTTAATATCTGACTCTTTACCTTCGCCGACTTCCAAATCTTCAGAGTTGCATTTAATTCTTTCTAAATGATCCCACCGAAAGTCAATAGTCTTCTTCATAAAGGAACCAGTAAAAGAAGTATCGAGCATAGGATAATTCTGATCACGATGAACTAGATGCATAGGCTAATTTTTTGGGTGAAATTCCAATTTCAATCGGTTCCAATTCCAAGATCCAATATAATCGCATAGCCTATACCATGCTAATGCTTTTCCCTTCAAAGATAAAGGGAAAACTTCTGCTTAGCTTCATCTCCAGGTAAACCTGCAAGCCTAAATAATCCACAAATTTCATCCACATATCAAGAGCATATCAGGATGTTCAGTTCCGTCTCCTGCATAAGCATTAGCTAGCAATTGTTCTATCATACCCGAAGGAATTTCATAACCAATATTCTCAGTAGGTGCAGCAGGTTCAGGGGTAACTAATTGTGGTTCTGGTTGAGGTGAAGATACCCTGAACAAACCCCTCAAAGGATTGTTTTCCATAGTAACAAGTGACAATAAATTTCAGCACGCAGTAATAATTTTTCCTTACCGATTTCCACTTACCAAGAGCGCTTCACTCCCCCGGCAATGGCGCTAGAAAAGAGCCTTGAGAACCCACAGGTATAGGGGATCAATCATAGTCCTTTATATAAGTAAGAGTGTCGAACCCAACGAGGAGCAGAAGGAAATGACAAGCGGTTTTCAGCAAGGTAATGTCTGCAAGCACTGAAATTAAAACGAGTAGTTTGATAGAAAGATAATTTTTAACAAGCAAGTACCGGTAATGGTAAAAAAAGTGAAGCAAGGTATCCCAATCTTTTTGAGGCATAGTACAGGACAAAACGGTCTCTTATGATAAGGAAAGCGTTCTTGAGGGTGCACGGGAATATCATCTAGTCACTTTCATCATGTTGGTTTGATTTGTGTTCGCTACTTTGATAATATGATATGTGGGTGGACCGGTGCTTAGGTGCTTTTATTACTTGAAAAAACCTCCTACTTATGATTGACCCCCTCGCAAGCATCCGTAACTATGAGAAAAGTATTAAGAATAAATCTAACCATAGCATTAAACTTTTGGATACAAATCAGTCCCTTACGGAATAGCGCATAAACTAGGGTTTAAGCTTTTGTCACTCTCGCAACCCATCATCTAATAAATACTCCACAATGCATTCCCTTAGGCCCAAATGGTGGAGTGTCATGTAGTCGACGTTCACATGACAGAACTAAGGGAATCACAACATACATACTATCAAAATATCAAACACATATCAAGTTCACATGATTACTTGCAACAAGATTTCTCCCATGACCTCAAGAACAAAAGTTAATAATAAGATGCTCAAGTTCAGAGGGATATTAAATAGCATAATGGATCTGAACAAATAATCTTCCATCAAATAAACCATATAGTAATCAACACTACTAGTCACCCACAAGCACCAATCTATAGTTCTGGTACAAAGATTCAACTCAAGAGATGAACTAGGGTTTGAGAGGAGATGGTGCTGTTGAAGATGTTGATGGAAATTGCCCTCCCCAAGATGGGAGAGTTGTTGGTGATGATGATGACAATGATTTCCCCCTCCAGGGGGGGGGAGGGGGAGTTTCCCCGGCGGAATCGCTTCGCCGGAGGGCAAAAGTGCTCCTGCCCATGTTCCGCCTCGAGACGGTAGCGTTTCGTCCCAAAAGTCCTCTCCTTATTTTTTCTAGGTCAAAATGACTTATATACCAAAAGAGGGGAGGATCTCAATTATTATTATTCTTGCATCTCGAAGTGCAATTAATTCTCTGTATTCTCTTGAAGTGGAGTTTTGCATTTCTTCATTTTTCTCAAATATTCAGACATTCGGTTGTGGCATAATTTCACCTCAAGGTTTGAGATGGTGGCCATAAGTCCACAACAAGCTTATCTTTTGTTGTTGACTTTCTTAACAACTTCGTTCAATTCTTCCTTCTAAGGATGCTATCGAATTCATGGTGGAAGTTGTTGTTCTCTCATCCTTCTTTTCGTTCCACTATTTCAATTCTTCTGGAGGCATTTCATTGTTCTTCTCGTCAAGAGTCATCCCATCTTGTGAAGTTCATGTTCTATTCCTTCCATTTTCAGCCGGAGTGCCACCGGAATTCTTTCATTCTTATTCATTTCCTACCTTGTTCTAACCGGAGTGGTTTCAGAGTCTATATTATTCAACGAGCGTTTGACTCTCATCATATCCGCTATTCCTCTTTTCTACTCGAGTGCTCTCTTCTTTGTTCATCTTCTCTCTTGCGTTCTTACTTCACCTCTTCGTCTTTCTCTTTCGTCTCGTTCCTAAGATCTCGGGACGAGATCTTCTGTTAGTGGAGGAGAGTTGTAACACCCCGAGACCGATGCGCCAGATGTCTTCCACTTATTCGCCATCATTGCCATGTCATTTGCTTGCGTGTTGCATTTTGCCATGTCATCATGTGCATTTCATCAACATGTTTTCAAAACTTGCATCCGTCCGGGTCCTCCCGATTCTCTCCGTTGTCAGTTCTGAGCCCCGACACTCTCGCACGCGCTCGCGGCACCTCCCAGATCTTGTTACGTGAGCCACGGAAAACCATTCTCGGAATGGGCCGAGAGTTGAAGAGTGGTGTTGGTACATCACCGGTAGACCGCCTGTCAAATTTCATTCCATTTGGAGGTCGTTTGATTCCCCAACGGTAAACCATGTAACCGCGAAATCCCCTTCTCTTTGCAGCCCAGCACCCATCCAACAACCCGCTTGCCCATCCAAGCCCCCTCCATGCTCTCCGTCGTTGGATCACGATCATGTGGCCAAAAACCGCACCTCATTTGGACTCTCCTAGCTTCCTCTACCTATAAAAACGTCCCCTCCCCCTCCATTTTCGGGCAAACCCCAGCTTTTCTCCTCCTCGCGCCGCCGGACACGTCCACCCCCGCACTGGACATGTCTGTCACTGTCGCCAGCGCTGCCCTCCACCGCGCCGGCCCGCGAAGCCCAGCGTGGGTCCACGGGGCCTGTCCGTCGCTGCATGCTCGCCCGAGCGTCCCCGCGTCGCCTCCTCCGCTCCCTACTGCCAAGCACCGTCATGGGACCACGCCGGCGCTTCGCCGGAGTCGCGCCGCCGCTGCCTCGACGCCCGCGCCACCAGAGCCGTCGTTGCTGCGTCAACACCCGCGCCACCTGAGCCGCCACCACCTCGATGCCCGCACCGCCCGCCGCCGCATCCTCCCGCGTGCCACCCAGCTCCTCCTCGCTCCGCCGCTACACGCCAGGCGCCGCCACAGATGACTTGCACCGCGCGCGCCGCCCGCGCGCCCCCGCTCGTCGCTTGTCGCGCCTCGCGCCGGAGCTCTACCGTGCCGCCACCTCGCCACGCCGCCCCCGTCACTGGCAACCACCGCCCCGCGCTGCCCCTTGATGGGATCCAGCCGAATCCGATGAGATCCGGCCCGGATCGGACCCTCCACCTTGCTAGAGCATCGCCGGAGCCGCCTCCATCGCCGGATCTGGAGGTGGACCAGATCCACAAAGACGCCGAACCAAACGCCTCCCCGTCCATTGGATCCCTCCCTCCTGGGTCCGCCCGATCCTGTTTTCTGCGAGGTTAAATTGCACCAAGTCCTAGTAATTTTTTTGCATCATGTGTGCCTCTTCGCCATGCTCTAATTTTGTACTCGTAGCTCCGCTATGAGTGTTTGATATAAGCAAATGTTAACCTCTTGATGCTCTACATGGTAGAGTAGCTTGCATGCATTTTACTGTCCATCTTGATGTCTTAATCTTTGTTGCAAAACTGCTAAGTGATATAAACTGTTGCATGTCAACATCATTTAGGTGTGTTGTGGGTGCTATAATTTTGTCTCTGTCGATCCTATGTTGATGATCTTGATATGCACATGTTCTACTCTTCATGATGTACATGTTAGTTTTATTTGCATTCATTTTAGGGTGCATCTTGACATGCTAATCTCTGTTGCAAAAGTGCATGTTGCTGTTAACTGCTGAAAACTGTTATAACTTGCCTATTTGTCGTTTTTATATATTTTTGTGTGATTTTCTTTTGAGCATTATGTCTACATGTTTTAGGAGCATATTTATTCCATCTTTATAGTGGTGCAATCCATGGTTTTTGATATGCCATGTGGTGAGTGCATCAAACTCGTGAATTGGGCTACATGATGCTAATGTTCTGTCAAGGCTGTTTATGTAATTTCATGATGCCAGGTTTGCTTGATGCTACCAATTAATCCATGCATAATATGGAGATTCTTAGTTGACATGTTTTGATGTACAAGTTATTATATATCGTTTCATTCCATTTGATGCCCTATATATTTTAAGAACCATATGTGTTCATTGCCATCAACATGCCTAAATGATGTTCCAGTTTTCTGTTAACTTCATGTTGCCATGTTGTGAGCTTGATATTAATTAATCTATTCCTCTTTTTGAGATGCACCAATTACATGTTTTGATATATGCTATGAGTACAATGTTCTCATTCCATTGTTGTTAATTTGGATATCATATGCCTCTGTTACATGCTTGCAATCATGCTATCATAATGTTGATGTTTTACACTTGCTGAAACTGTTTCAACATTCAATCTTGTCTCGTTCGTTCCCAGTAATACATGAGCCATATGCATATGATGCCTTGATTTTATTTGCTATTTATTATGTTTACTTGGATGCCATGCCCTTGGTTTTCATGTATAGTTGCTCTAGCATCTTCGCTTCATTCCTCCAACATGCCATCATATTAACTCTGCTCATGTATATGCTCTTGTGTTATAAAGTTGCATATTGCATTGATCATATTGGTTTAATCTTGATGCATAATAACCTGAACCTTAATGATATTTGAATTATGTTATCTGTACATGAAGAGCTTGTCAAGTTTGTGCTCATATGATTCCTGTAGCATGTGTTTTTGATGATTGCAAAGTGCCTAATTGCTGTTTTGGACGTTTTGTCCTTCGAAATTCTTTGGAGTGTATGTGTTGCACCATTGCTCCGTTTTGAGAATACTCTATATGAAACTTTCTTAGAATTACATGTATTTCCATATTATCATGTCGCATCCATGTTTTGAGACTGTTTTCTTGATGTTTGGATGCATTTTGCATCAATGGCATGTTTAAATTGTCTTGCTCATATCTTCTGGGCCGTATCTCCGATTTAAATGAACTTTATATGTAACTTGACTAGAATTTCATGTAGATCATCTAGATGCATCTTAAATTGCTGTTTAACAACTTCAACATGGTGTTTAAATCTGATTTGGACTAATTTCGAAATTTGCATATGAGGACTTACCGGAATTGTTATATGTTGTTTCCGGCCTAATTTAAACTTGCTTTGATGTGATGTTCTTGATTGCATCATCCCTTGCCATGAGTAGCATCATGTAGCCTTGTCATGCATCATACTTGGTTGTGCATAATGCCTTGTTTATGTGTTGTGTGTTTACCTTGTTGTTTGCTTCTTTCCAGTTGTGCTTCTTCGTCCATTCATCTTCTTCATGGACGCATTCTTCTTCCTAGCGGGATTTCAGGCAAGATGACCATTACCCTGGATCTCACTACTATCATTGCTATGCTAGTTGTCTCGATGTTTTGGCCATGTCGCGCTTCCTACCACTTGTTTACCAATCCTCCCAAATTGCCATGACAGCCTCTAACCTTTTTCACCCTTCCTAGCAAACCGTTGTTTGGCTATGTTACTGCTTTGCTCAGCACTTCTTATATCATTGGTAGTTGCAGGTGCAGTTGCAGGTTGTTCCATGTTGGAACATGGATATCATGGCTATTTTCGGATATCACAATATCTCTTATTTAATTAATGCATCTATATACTTGGTAAACGGTGGAAGGCTCGGCCTTATGCCTGGTGTTTTGTTCCACTCTTGCCACCCTAGTTTCCGTCATATCGGTGTTACGTTCCTTCATTTTGTGTCCCTAACACGGTGAGGGGTATGGGACCCTCTTCAGAGGTCACTTTGAATAAAACTCTTCCAGCAAGGCCCAACCTTGGTTTTACCATTTGCCTAATAACAACTAAAACTTAAATAGGGAATTTTCTCCGGACCCCTAGTATTTTTAATCAACCCCCCGGGCTAGTGCTCGTCTGAGTGTTGGTCCAAACCGTCAACCGCCGGTGACCGCCAGGGGCAACTCTGGATTTGGCCTACTGGAAATTTATACAATTCGGTGTGCCCTAAGAATGATATACGCGCGGCTCCTATTCGGATTTCTTGGCACATTCGAGAGGTCTTGCTGGTTTTGTTTTACCATTGTCAAAATGTCTTGTGCACTGGGATCCCGAGTCTGACCGGATGTCCCGCCATGGAGGATTGTCTCCGCGGATCATGATCTTGTAATGGGCTCAGTTGGGACACCCTTGCAGGGTTTAAACTTTCGAGAGCCGTGCCCACGGTAATGTGGCAGATGGGAATTTGTTAATATCCGATTGTAGAAGACTTGACACCAGATTCGAACTAAAATACCCAACCGCGTGTGTAACCATTATGGTCTCTTTTTGAGTGGGTCAAGAAGAGGACATGGTGGTGTTATGTTTGAACGTAAGTAGTTCAGGATCACTTCTTGATCATTACTAGTTTGCAATTGTTTGCGTAGCTTCTCATCTCATTCTTGTATTCATAAGTTAGCCACCATACATTGCTTAGTCGCTTGCTGCAACCTCACCACTTATCCATTCCATACCCATTAAGCGTTGCTAGTCTTGATACCCATGGTAATGGGATTGCTGAGTCCTCGTTGATCACAGATTAATACAACAATAGTTGCAGGTAGAGGTAATGCGATGATCATGACGTGAGAGCAATGCTTGCTTGTTTTGGAGATATTCTTCTGCTTCTTTGTTCAGGGGATAGGTTCCTGGTCAGCAGCCTGGGCTAGCAGGGTGGATGTTGTTTGAGTTTCTGTTTGTGTTTCATCCATAGTCAGATGTTGCTCGTGTGTATGATGTTGTATTCATGCGGCATTGTATGCCTTTTGTATGTATCCCCAACTATTATGTAATGGTGCACATCACATAGAGATTTTGATATTGTGGAAACGCTAGCACCCAAATCACATAAAGAATTGCACTCATAATTTTTTATTTTAAATTTAGTGGTAGGTTCCCATTCATATATAATTTCCTAGGTATGGAAGCCTCCAAATCTAGCTTTTTTTCTAATGCTTTCATCATTGCTTCTATGATATGTTTAGTAAAAGCCTTATTTTGTTCATAAGCATTAGGTGAATTTAGCATGGATTGCAACAAATAAAAAAACTAAATAAAAGAAAAACAATCATAATTAAAATATTTGTGATCCAAAAGAGTGGGAACATTGCTATTTAAAGTTGCTACCTCTCCAAACCCACTTTTATCAATTTTTCCATTAAGATTTTGACCCTCCGAATTATGGGGGCGCCGTCTAGCTAAAGTTGACCCTTCTTCAGTACCCTTTTCATAGTGTTCAACAGTACTAAACAAATATTCAATGGGGGAAACACCGATCATTTTAATATCTTCATCATTACTACGATAAAAACTAGGTGGAATCGCTTTTTATAAGAATTCTCGCTTGGCCCTCAACCTAGCAGTTCTTTATTACTTTCATCCATGGAGACATATAGAGCTTTAATTGATTCATCAATATCAAGCTTGGTAGAATTCATTAATTATATTTAAGATTTTCCACATCATGAAAGATTCTATACATACTCCTAGACACATCATCCAGTTTACTCAATTTATCTTCTATCGTAGTACTAAAAACCTTTTGAGCACTAATAAATTCTTTGATATTACTTTCAAGATTACAGGGAATCCTATTATTATTATTATTATTATTATTATTATTATTATTATTATTATTATTATTATTATTATTATTATTATTATTATTACCATAAGGATTGCCATAATTATTAGAGGAATTTCCAGGAAACGACCTAGGGTTAAAATTAACCATATAAGCATTACTATTGAAATTGTTTCGCGAGAAAAAGTTCACATCTACGGGATCATTATTTTGGTCAATCAAAGTAGACAAAGACACATTATTAGGATCAATATGAGAATTTTTACTAGCAACCATTTTCATAAGCGCATCTACTTTATCAGTTTTCCTCAACATAATTCACTTTTTTACTAGTAGGTGTTCTTTCAGTACGCCATTGGGAATAATTTTCCATAATATTATCAAGAAATTTGGTAGATATTGATACACCCATTTTGCATCATCTTTTCCTACTATTATTTATAATGTTTTTAGGCATAATAATACCTTTTGGAGTAATGTAATGCCATTTCTCTCATAATATGCAAGGTACACAAAGAGGGAGAATTCCGGCAGCTGGAAATCTAGACCTGAAAAAGCTACATTAGGCTACCTATTCGGCACAACTCCAAATGAGGTGACACTTCACGAGGAATTTTTATGGAATAAATAAGAATTATTTGAGCAAATAACTAACAGAGGGGGACCTGGTGCGCCAGGGAGCCCAAGCACGCCCTGGTGGGTTGTGCCCTCCTCGGCCCACCTCTGGTTCTAACAAGAATCTTGATGAGTTCTTGAAGAATGAATTAAATCATGAAGAACCACCATGAAGAACTCCGGTAAACAAAAGGATTAAAGAAATGAAGGTTGAAAAGAACAAGATAAAGCCTTGCGATGATTTAGGTGGAGGTGCCGACGAAATTGCCGAGGAAGTTTGAACTCTGAAAAAGAAAAGATGGAAACACTTGGGACTAGAATTTATTCATCATGAACAAACTCCGAAGGAAGGGATTAATCACTTGGAGGAAATAAGAATAAGATTTATTGTATGCTTATCCTTCATCAAATTAAATTGATGACGAGCAATGTATTTTTGCATACTACTTATTCTTATTGGAAAAGGATTAAGGGGGATATAGCATAAAACTTGAGAAAGTCTGCATGAACCACCGGTAGGATTGGAAAGAACGAATGAATTGATATGACAATAAAGGAAGAGGAATGCTGAAGGAACCACCATAAGAATTTGAAAATGACTGATGAAAGAGAATGAATCACTAAGAAGTATTAGAAGAACAAATATGCTTGAGGGGATTTAGATACAAAAGAACGAAGAGATTGCGACTGATTAAGGAATACTAGACATACGCGCTGGGGTAATTGCAGAACAATAGCTGGAATGTGAGGACGAAGAATTCTTCTTGAATGATGGCCTCCGGATGAAACAAAACAAAAAACAACTCCTGACATGCTTCAGATGGGTAAGGAAAGAATATCTGATAAACGGAATAATTTGAGAGGATAACAAGAAGCTGGAACCACAAATCTTCCAGAGAACGAACAAGATATAGAGGAAAACTCTTCCTCGGACTTGAAATGTAGAGAATGACGATGAGAAACACCACCAAAATTATTGAGATACTCCGGATGAATGAAAACAGGAAAGGTTGAACCAGCAATGAAAAGAATTTGAAAGCAATCTTGGAAAAGGCATCTGACTGATGAAAGTTCATTCTTATGTCAGACTTTGAAAAGAATTGGGAATAGCTCCGGAAAAATTAGAAGAGTCAGGTAAGATCCTGGGAAAAGACCTGTGGGTTAGGGCCCACTAAAAGAAAACACCATTGAAAAAGGATAGTTGAAGAGATAGATGATGCACCGGAACAATTGAAATATTTGAATGAGGTGATAACCTCGAATTAATTGGAACACAAACGGATCTCCCGAGATGTCTTCTGCACTCTGGAATGATTCAATGGCGAGACGCGAACGAGCAAGGGGAACACTTGATCCAACGAAAAGAATATGATCAACCTGAAAAACTTGAATTGAGTCCATCGAAAAAGAAAAAGCGATGAAGAATGTCGAACGAAACGAGAATTCACTGGTTGAAGTGATTGAGGAAAGACCGAAGAGGCTCCATATGAATGAAATTGATGATCGAAAAGAGATTCAGACTTCAGGAAGAAAAAGGGGTGGGAGGGCGGGAAAAACAAAGGCAACTTGGAAGGAGGAATCGACAAAGAACTTGAGGAGAAAACACTGGTTGAAATAATTGATGAAAGAATGAAAAGGCTTCACACGAGTAGGATGGGAACTCGATTATGGACTCCGCCTCCGAGAAGAAAAAGGGGTGGGCGGGTGGGAAAAATAAGAGAACTAAGGACAAGATTGTTTCCCCATCCGAAAGTACTGAGGGTTGATCTTGCAAAGATGAAGAAGGATCGAATCAACTTGACGAGAAATGCACCGGATGAAAAGAGTTGAGACCCAACGATCGGAAAACCAACTGTGTGATCCTAAAGAAAAATTTGAATGGGAAGAGGAGTAATTCAAAACACCTACGTCAAGATTCCTCACCAGAGTGACAAATGGCCTGAGGAGTAAAAAGAATTCCTACTCTCCGACATAACTAGACTCCAGAAATAGTTTTCTTCTAGACTCGCCAATGGGCATGCTACGAACAATCAAGGGGGCTCCTATGGTCCGTCGAGGCTCTGATACCAACTTATCATGCCCAATACGCGACCCTATCCTAAAGGAACTCGAAGGTGCCACCAAGGATAGAAGCGCATATTGGAGACACTTTTACAAGGTGGATATCATTACATCATACCATTACAAAATAGTTGGGGATACATACAAAAGGCATACAATGCCGCATGAATACAATAACATCATACACACAAGCAACATCCGACTATGGATGAAATATAAATAGAAACTCAAATGACATCCACCCTGCTAGCCCAGGCTGTCGACCAGGAACCTATCGTGTGAATGAAGAAGCAGAAGAAGAACTCCAAAACAAGCAAGCATTTCTCTCACGTCATGATCATCGCATTACCTGTACCTACAACTGTTCTTGTAGCAATCTGTGAGCCACGAGGACTCAACAATCCCATTACCATGGGTACCAAGACTAGCAAAGCTTAAAGGTTATGGAATGGATAAGTCATGAGGTTGCAGCAAGCGACTAAGCAATGTATGGTGGCCAACTTATGAATACAAGAATGAGATGAGAAGCTACGCAAATGGTCGCAAACTAGTAATGATCAAGTAATTATCCTGAACTACTTACGTTCAATCATAACACCATCATGTTCTCTTCTTGACCCACTCGAAAAGAGACCATCACGGTTACACACGCGGTTGGGTATTTTAGTTTGAATCTGGTGTCAAGTCTTCTACAACTGGATATTAACAAATTCCCATCTACCACATAACTGCGGGCGTGGCTCTCGAATGTTTAAACCCTGCAGGGGTGTCCCAACTTAGCCCATTACAATCTCATGATCCACGAAGACAATCCTCCATCACGGGACATCCGATCAGACTCGGGATCCCGATGCACAAGACATTTTGACAATGGTAAAACAAAACCAGCAAGACCGCTCGAATGTGCCAACAAATCCCCATAGGAGCCACACGTATCTCATTCTTAGGGCACACCGGATTGTCCAAACTTCCGGTAGGCCAAATCCAGAGTTGCCCCTGGCGGTCACCGGCGGTTGACGGTTTGGACCAACACTCAGAGGAGCACTGGCCTGGGGGGTTGATTAAAAATACTAGGGGTCCAGAGAAAATCCCTAGTTGTTATTAGGCAAATGGTAAAACCAAGGTTGGGCCTTGCTGGAAGAGTTTTATTCAAAGTGAACTGTGAAGAGGGTCCCATACCCCTCACCGTGTTAGGGACGCAAAATCAAGGAACATAACACCGGTATGACGGAAACTAGGGCAGCAGGAGTGGAACAAAACACCAAGCATAAGGCCGAGCCTTCCACCCTTTACCAAGTATATAGATGCATTAATTAAATAAGAGATATTGTGATATCCCAAAATAGCCATGATATCCATGTTCCAACATGGAACAACCTGCAACTGCACCTGCAGCTAGCAACACTATAAGAAGGGCTGAGCTAAGCGGTAACATAGCCAAACGACGGTTTGCTAGGAAGGATGAAAAAGGTTAGAGGCTGTCATGGCAATTTGGGAGGCTTGATAAACAAGTGGTAGGAAGCGCGACATAGCGATAGCATGAGACAACTAGCACAGCAATGATAGTAGTGAGATCCAGGGTAACGGTCATCCTGCCTAAAATCCTGCTAGGAAGAAGAACGAGTCCATGAAGAAAATGAACGGATGAAGATGAACCAAGCGTAGTTTAACGAATCCTCACGATCGCAACAAAACAGGAACTATCGAGAAGAAGCACAACCAGAAAGAAGCAAACAATAAGGTAAACACACAACACATAAACAAGGCATGATGCAGAACCAAGTATGATGCATGACAAGGCTACATGATGCTACTCATGCAAGGGATGATGCATACAAGAACATTACATCAAAGCAAGTTCAAATGAGGCCGGAAACAACATATAACAATTTCGGTAAGTCCTCATATGCAAATTTTGAAATTAGTCCATATAAGATTTAAGCACCATGTTGAAGTTGTTAAACAGCAATTTAATATGCACCAAGATGATCTACGTGAAATTCTAGTCAAGTTACATATAATGTTCATTTACATCGGAGCTACCGCCTAGAAGATATGAGCAAGACAATTTAAACATGGCGTTGATGCAAACTGCATCCAAACATCAAGCAAACACTCTCAAAACATTGATGCAACATGATAATATGAAACTACATGCAATTCTAAGCAAGTTTCATATAGAGCATGCTCAAAACGGAGCAACGGTGCAACACGTACACTCCAAACAAGCTTAAAGGACAAGCTGTCCAAAATAGCAAGTAGGCACTTTGCAATCATCAAAACAACATGCTACAGGAATCATATTAGAACAAACTTGAATTTCACTTCATGTACAGATAACATACTTCAAATATCATTAACGTTCAGATTCATAGGCATCAATATTAAACCAATACGATCAATGCAAAATGCAACTTTATTACACAGGAGCATATACATGAGAAGAATTAATATGATGGCATGTTGTAGGAATGAAACAGAGATGCTAAACAAACTATACATGGAAAAAAGGGCATGGAATCAAAGTAAACATAACAAAGAGCAAATAACATCAAGGCATCATATACATATGGCTCATGGATTAGTGGGAACCAACAAGACAAGATTGAATGTTGAAACAGTTTCAGCAAGTGTAAATCAACAACATTATGATAGCATGTTTGCAAGCATGGAACAGAGGCATATGATATCCAAAGTTATCAAACATGGTATATGAACAAAATACTCGTAGCATACTTCAAATCATGTCACTGGAGCATCTCCGAACAAGGCATGGATTAACGAATATCAAGGTCACAACATGACATCGTGAAGTTAACAGAAATCTCGAACAACATATAGGCATGTTCATGGCAATGAATACATATGGTTCAGGAACTATATAGGGCATCTAAAAACATGGCACGATAGAGAATAAAATATACATCAAAACATGTCAACTAAGCATCTCCATATTATGCATGGATTAATTGGTAGCATCAAGCAAACTTGGCATTATGAAATTACAGAATCAGCCTTGACAGAACATTAGGAGCATGTAGCCCACTGCACGTGCTTGATTGACCCACCACGGGGCATATCAAAAACCATGGATTGCACCACTGTAAAGATGGCATAAATATGATCCTAAAAGATGTAGACATGATGATCAAAAGAAAATCACACAAAAAGATATAAAAAAGACAAATAGGCAAGTTATAACAGTTTTCAGTAGTTAACAGCAACGTGCACTTTTGCAACAGAGATTGGCATGTCAAGATGCCCCCTAAAATTAATGCAAAGCACACCAACGTGTACAGCATGAAGAGCATAACATGCGCATATCAAGATCATCACCATAGTATCAACAGAGACAGAGTTATATCACCCACCAAACACCTAAATGATGTTAATATGCAACAGTTTATATCACTTGCAGTTTTGCAACGAAGATTAAGGCTTCAAGATGAATAGAAACATGCATGCAAACTACTCCATCATGTTGAGAATCAAGATATGAACATTTGCATGAAACTATAGCATGGCAAAGAGGCACACATGATGCAAAAAAATTACTGGGACTTGGTGAAATTTGACCTTGCAGAAAGCGGGATCAGGCGGACCCGGGACGGAGGGATCCATTGGACGAGGAGGTGTTTGGTTCGGCGTCTTGGTGGATCTGGTCCACCTCCAGATCTGGCGATGGAGGTGGCTCCGGCGATGCTCCGGCGAGGAGGAGGGTCCGATCCGGGCCGGATCTCACCGGATCCGACCATATCCTAGCGAGGGGTGGCGCGGGGAGGCGGTTGACGGCGACGCAGGCAGCGCGGCTAGGCGGAGACGAGGCGGCGGTGCGTGAGAGCTTCGGCACGAGGCGCGGCGAGCGGGGGCGTGCTGAGCAGCGCACGCGGCGCAAGTCGGCGACGGCGGCGCCTGGCGTGGGGCGGCGGAGCAAGGAGGAGCGAGGCGGCGCGTGGGAGGATGCGGCAGCGAGCGGTGCGAGCATCGAGGCGGCGGCGGCGGGACTCCGGCAAAGAGCTGGCGAGGTCTCGCGGTGGTGCTTAGCTGCAGGGAGTGGAGGAGGCGACGCGGGGACGCTCGGGCGAGCGGGCGGCGGCGGACGGGCCCCGCGGGTCCGCGCTGGGCTCGGCGGGCCAAGGCGGTGGAGGGCACGCTGGCGATGGTGACGGACATGTCCGGCCCGGGAGTAGACATGTCCGGCAGCGCGAGGAGGATAAAAGCTAGGGTTTGCCCGAAAATGGAGGGGGAGGGGGCGTTTTTATAGGTAGAGGGAGCTAGGAGAGTCCAAATGAGGTGTGGTTTTCTCCCACACGATTGTGATCCAATGACGGACAACATGGATGGGGTTTATATGGACAATACGCAAGTATTGGAGGGGTGCTGGGCTGCAAAGAGAAGGGGATTTCGCGGTTACACGGTTAACCGTTGGGGAATCAAACAACCTCCAAATGGAACAAAATTTGACAGGCGGTCTACCGGTGATGTACCAAGACCACTTGTCAACTCTCGGCCCATTCCAAGAACATTTTTCTGCGGCTCACGAAACGAGATCTGGGAGGTGTCGCGGGCGCGTGCGAGAGTGTCGGGGCTCAGAGCGGACAACGGAGAGAACCGGGAGGACCCGCACGGATGCAAGTTTTGAAATCATGCTGATGAAATGCACATGATGACATGGCAAAATGCAACACACAAGAAAATGCCATAGCAACGATGGGGAATAACTAGAAGATGGCGCATCGGTCTCGGGGCGTTACAGAGACGTCCCGGCGGTGCCCTTGGTCGCCACCACCAAAGACCTGACGAAGCGCCAACTCAAGCGACAGTGGAGTCATCCACCAAAGCTCAGCTGGGAGACTGCTGGAGGAGGCTAAGGCACCAAGAGAACAGCCCCCTCCCCGGTGAACAGGAGGTCATTGATGACGGTACCGGGGAGTAAGGGAGGAACGAGAAGACGAGGCGGCAGGACGTCGGGATGAGACAAACGCGTCAATGCAGTCGTGCTCTGTCCAGATAACCTGCCTCCCGCCTTCTCCGTCTTCCATGGCTTCATCTTCATCGACACCTTGCCAGGAGAGCACCCCCCATGCAATACGGCGCCCCCTCCGGAGAGATGGCGAGTGACCAAGGTGGCCAAGGGGCAAGAAGCACAACACTCGCCTCCTTGGCGGGCAGGAAGGCATGCCCCTCGTCGATATCAACTCTAGCTCCAAGGAGAGGGGCGGTACTGGGATTTCCAATGATCCCTAGTCCCTCCCCTTAGGCTTGGACCAAGCTCACTCCCCAAGCACTAGCACCTTCTCTCTGCATTATAAGCCCAAAACTAGAGCCTGGAGGCCAGCCCCGGGCTCCCTCTTCCAACATATTCAAGATGGAACAAGACAAAAGAAGAGGATGTTGTTGGATGCCTCCGTTCTTCCCCCGCTATTCCTTAGGCAGACGGGGGACTGGGGGCTAGATTCACGGCAGGTGACCACCACCCTCCTCCACCAGTTCAAGGAAGTCGGGACCTCACCATCATACTCTCCCATGCCACGCACCTCTGTTACTTACCCCGCGCGGTGCATGTGTCATACATGGCTAAGGATAAGGGCGTGGTGGGAAGAGTGAATTGGCAGTTTCTACCCTGTGCGTTAAAGTCATTCACGGGCCATTACTGGAGCGGCCCCACCACCATTTGCTTTGCTCGACGCATGGGCAAACCAACAACTGGCCCAGAATCAAGACTAATGAAGAAACAAAGAAGATCTCAAGAGACCAGCCTCTTCAATAGCGCTGCATGTGCACTTGTTAGGCCCTACACCTATGATGCTCGGCAGCGCGTTCGGGGAAGACCCGGGGGCTTCTGTGGTGCAACAGACCCGGGGCCTGTTGACCTGACTGTGCACAGGCACAAGCTCAAGAATGGAGCACGAGAGGAACAGACCAAGAGACTCGAAGAACCAACTAGCAGAACAGGAGGAACCAAGACTAAGACAGAGGAGACAAATATTATTAAGAAAGAAGCCTCCCTTGCCGGGCAGGAGAGCCCGGCAAGGGGCGAGGCCACCCCTAGAAGAAGAGGACCAAGGCGTCCCGGCAGGACCTACCGGGACTCACGGAGACCAGATCATATCACTAACTACTCCACCATGACCCAAGTCGTTGATCAGTGCGGTGTCAAGACGCAGGATGATTAAGTGGCAGCCATTCGCCACATGGCCACCACTTCCTACCAAGTGAACCTACAATGACACATGCCAAGCGAGCAAGTGTGGAGCTGGCGAATTATCCCGGCAAGCCTGGCCAGGCAACCAACGACGTGAAACTAAGTAGCACATTAAATGCACGCTATCAGCCTGCAGAGTTAGGTATGATAGCACTGTTTGCTATCATATCAGTGTCTAATGACTAATTTTCCACTATGGTAACCCCTTGATCTATAAAAGGAGGTCCATGGCAATGACTTGAGGGGTTAGAAGTTAAGATCACTCACACCCCCATACACGCGTAGTCGCCGCTGCCCTGAAGCAACCCTTGCCGGGAAAGTGTACTATGCACCACCACCACCTTTCCCCATCAATCCACCAAAGGAGGAGTAGGGTTTAACACCTCGCGGCGGCCCGAACCAAGGTAAAACTGCCTATGTGATCCCTGTTGTGCTGCCTTGCGCTGGTCTGCTCTTTGTGCAATGCCACTCCCCCCTGTCAAACCAGCAAGGGGCCGCCCTGGTCCCATATGTTGTTGTGGTTTCCCGCGATAAAGGAGTAGATGGTATTATTGCACGTTCTGTACTTGAGCACAAACAGAAACAAATCCAACGGTAATGTCACTCTGAAGCTTATGGAGGGCATCATGCCGGAGATAGAACTGCTCACAAGGTATTGCAATCTGGTTTTTATTGGCCCACTCTCTTCAAAGAAGCCCGTAAGTTTGTTTTCTCTTGTGATGAATGTGAAAGAATTGGTAATATTGGTAAGCATCAAGAAATTCCTTTGAATTATTCACTTGGTGTTGAACCATTTGATGTTTGGGGTTTTGATTATAAGGGACCTTTTCCTTCCTCTAATGGGTATACTCATATTTTTGTTGTTGTTGATTATGCCACTAAGTGGGTAGAAGCCATTCCACCAAGTAGTGTTGATCACAACACTTCCATCAAAATGCTTAAAGAAGTTAATTTCCCAAGGTTTGGAGTCCCTAGATATTTAATGACTGGTGGTGGTTCACATTTTATTCATGGTGCTTTCTATAAAATGCTTGCTAAATATGGTGTTAACCATAGAATTACATCACCCTATCATCCTCAATCTAGTGTTCAAGTTGAACTTAGCAATAGAGAAATAAAACTAATACTACAAAAAACCATTAATAGGTCCCGAAAGAATTGGTCTAAGAAATTGGATGATGCACTTTGGGCCTATAGAACAGCTTATAAAAATCCTATGGGTATGTCTCCTTATAATATGGTTTATGGAAAAGCTTGTCATTTACCTCTTGAGTTAGAACATAAAACATATTAGGCAATAAAAATAATTCAATTATGATTTCCAACATGCCATAGAAAAGAGGTTATTTGATATTAGATAACTAGATGAATGGAGAACCCAAGCTTATGAAAATGCCAAATTGTTTAAAAAAAGTTAAAAGATGGCATGATAAAAGAATCCAAAAGAGGGAATTCAAAGTTGGAGAATATGTTTTTTTTGTACAACTCTCGTTTTAGATTCTTTGCAGGAAAACTTCTCTCCAAATGGGAAGGACTATATGTTATTGAAGAGGTTAATCGCTCTGGAGCTATCAAGATCAATAATACCGAAGGTACAAACCCGAAGGTGGTCAATGGCCAAGGAATTAAACACTGTATCTCAGGTACGCCTATTAATGTTGAAAGCAATACTATTCAAACCATGACTAATATGTCCATTTTGCATCATGCTTTCATATTGATATTTATTGCATAATGGGTTGTTATTACATATTATAGCACAATAATTATGCCTTTTCTCTCTTTTTCTACAAGGTTTACATGAAGAGAGATAATGCTGGTAGCTGGAATTCTAGGCTCGAAAAGGAGCAAATATTAGATACCTATTCTACACAACTCCAAAAGTCCATAAACTTCAAGGAGAGTCATTTTGAAATTAATAAAAAATATTGGGCGAAGAAAGCAGCAGAAGGGGCCACCTGCCATCCACAAGGGTGGAGGGCGCACCCTACCCCCTGGGTGTGCCCCCTACCTTGTGGGCCACCTAGCATGCCCCCAATGCTCATCTTCTGCTATTTGGTGTGTTTTGACCTAAAAAAATCAGAAGGAAGCTTTCGGGACGAAGCGCCGCCGTCTCGAGGCAGAACCTGGGCAGAACCAATCTGGACTCCGGCGGAGTTGTTCTACCGGGAAACTTCCCTCTCGGAGGGTAAAATCAAAGCCAACGTCATCACCAACGATCCTCTCATCGAGAGGGGGTCAATCTCCATCAACATCTTCACCAGCACCATCTCCTCTCCAAACCCTAGTTCATCTCTTGTATCCGATCTGTGTCTCAAAACCTCATATTGGTACCTATGGGTTGCTAGTAGTGTTGATTACACTACAAAAAAATACACTTCCGTGATTATATGTGTTTGTCACAGTAGGTCGCATTTTTTGTCATGCATGTACATCCATGACTATTTTATGAGAGAATCAAGATAGTCATACCTGTGTTGTCATAGAAGTGTTCCATGACATTACCAAAAGTATCATCACAGAAGTCTCCACTTCCATGACGATAAATCGCGCGTCACAGAAGTGCTTTCGTCAAGGGTTACCGACACGTGGCATCCACCAGGATGCCGTTAAGCTATCTGGGCGTGTTTTGGATCCGATAACCCGTTAACAGCTCGGAGAAAACACGTGTAAAATTCCACGTGTAAAATTCTGCTTTGTCGGAGGAAACACGTGTTAGCTCGCCAGTGGGTCAGATAGGCGCCTATGATATGTCGACACGTGCGACGTCCCACCATCGGCCCATTTAGCTTACAAAGCCCGGCCTGTTTGACTTGGTCAAAAGTTAGCGGGCTGGCCCATGAAAAGCCTATTAACGGTCTCTTCGCAAATAGCCCATTTTACGACCCGGTAACTGACGACCCATTAGGGCCTAACGTAAATCGGCCCAACAACGTCATGTGGGCCGTCGAATATAACACCAGCTCGTTTCACTTTGTCCCATGTATGGCCCACGATGTCTTTCGGCCCATATGAGGCCTTCGTATCTTTAGGCCCTTTAGAGGCCCACGGTGAATAGTATATTTCTTTGTACCAGTTAACGGCCCATGATTCACATGGGCCGTTTCCAGCCCGTGTTAGTTTTCGGCCTACTGACGGCCCATACGTTCTCGGGCTCCTTTCCGGCCCTTGATTACTTCCGGCCCATTACTGGCATGTTCCCCTAATGGGCCAAATTTGTCCTGTGGCAAGAGTCGGCCCATTCCTGGCCTGTTAACCCGTTGCGTCGTTTCCAGCCCTTCCTTTATTCTGGCCCATTAACGACCCGTTAAGCCTATGACAGAATTAAGCCTTTGTTGTCCTACGGCCTATTAATGGCCCGTTACTGTGCTAGGCCGATACCAATTATGTCTATTTACAGCCCATGTAGACCCATTTATCTAACAGCCTGAGGACCACCGATTCTACGGCCCTGTTGGAGGCCCATTTATCGTCAGACCGTAGGAGACCCATGGATCCTATGGCCCGTAGCAGGGTCAAGGTTACCATGATCCGCATATGGCCCATGGTTTTTTTCACCACTAGCAAACCGGGGAAAAAGAAGACTAGGAAATAAATAAGCCTGAAACTAGCGCTAGGCTATTAAGGTGATTGCACAGATTACACCCACACGGCATCATAGATCACCACCAGTGCAAATATAGGGAACACCCTACACTATACAAAAATGGCTTGCTGTTTTCTTTAGCCGGTAGCTGCACGTTAAGAACAAATTTTGTATCGCACCAAAACAAATTACAACTATAAAACAGAAGGGAGGTTGGCATAAAAGTTAACAGTCTAGCAGATAAATGCACCACCAGAAGTTCAGAAGCTCAATTCATTTGACCTGACTGTTAAGTTTTCATGATGTATTGTCCGATGGAGCACCATAACCTTTGCCTTCATTTCTCCTAGGCTCCTGAACAACATAGCAAATGTCTGATAGTCTGGATTCAAAACCATGCATATCTCGACGACATCGAACAATGTCTCTCCTTGTATCACAAAGGGTCTCTGTTAGGGAATGTACTCGTGTCTGGAGCGCAGATATAACATCGTTTTGAGCTTGCATATCTTGATCATGAGGCAGTTTGGATGAGATTGCCTTAACAACCAACCTAGTATTACGCAGGAACGTGCTTTTGGCACTGTTAGTGGACAGGTACTGACCCACTGCAGCAAGAGCTGACATTGCGGTTATAGTTGCCTCGCCACCTTCAGAAGGTGGCAGTTCCACCATTTTTACATAGCTTGGTGAAAAGTTGAGTTTTTACATTAGTAGTACCAGAACAGAAGATATTAAGGAGGCAGCAAAACCAAACAAAATAGCTTTGGTCTATATACAGAACTTATTATGGTGAACCCATGTAAAATATTAGTTGTATTTTATTGCAAAGTACATAGTAAAACCAGGTTCCAAACATATGACCATGTACCATCGCTATTGTATTGTTTATTTCTTCACATTGTATTGACAGCTAAGGAGAAAGAGACGAAGTTTACAATACGATAAGCATAGTATGACATCATTCACATCACAAAACAACTGAGAACAGACAAACGGGCAATTGTAACATTGTGTGGGCAAGTCTAGCATGGAACTAGATTACAGGTCAAGATCAAAGGAACATCACTCCTCTCTTTTAAACCTTGTAAGGTGCAATGATACGCTAAGACAATTGTGTATAAAATTGAAAAGAGTAATAGACATTGGCTGCAAACCATGCAGTTCAAGGCACAAGTAAGAGTAAGTAGTAGTTAAAAGGCATGAGGATTAAGGACTTACAACAGCGGCTTTGGCTGGTGTAGTCATGCCCTTCTTCTTCCTGGTGTGACAGTCCTTGAAGATTTCCATAGCATTTGGTTTAGGTACTTTTTGGTCCTTGCGAGTGAGGGAGTCCTGGATTAAGGGGTCCTCGGACGTCAGGACTATTAACATGGGTCGGACTGCTGGGCTATGAAGATACAGGACAGAAGACTTGTTCCCGTGTCCGGATGGGACTCTCCTTTGCAAGGATGGCAAGCTCGGTGATTTGGATATGTAGCTTACTTTCTCTGTAACCGACTTTGTATAACCCTAGTCCCCTCCGGTGTTTATATAAACCGGAGGGTTTAGTCCATAGGGGAGAATCATAATCACACAGGCTAGACTTTTAGGGTTTTAGCCATTACGATCTCGTGGTAGATCAACTCTTGTAATACTCATATCCATCAAGATCAATCAAGCATGAAGAAGGGTATTACCTCCATAGAGAGGACCCGAACCTTGGTAAACATTGTGTCCACCGTCTCCTATTACCATTAGCCTTAGACGCGTAGGCCGGGCCCCCCTACCCGAGATCCGCCGGTTCTGACACCGACGTTGGTGCTTTCATTGAGAGTTCTGCTGTGTCATCCCCAAAAGGTTTGATGGCTCTGTCAATCATATACAACAATGCAGTCTAGCAGGAGGTTCCCCCCCCCGGACAGATCTTCGTATTCGGCAGCTTGGTACTGCGGGCTGACTCGCTTGGCCATTGAGGGAGTCCTGGATTAGGGGGTCCTCGGACAGCCGAACTATGTACTTGTGTCGGACTGTTGGACAATGAAGATACAAGATTGAAGACTTTGTCCCGTGTCCGGGTGGGACTCTCCTTTGCGTGGAAGGTAAGCTTGGCAATTCAGATGTGTAGATTTCCTTCTCTGTAACCAACTCTATGTAACCCTAGCCCCCTCTGGTGTCTATATAAACTGGAGGGTTTAGTTCGTACGACAAGAACAATCATAATCATTGGCTAGCTTCTAGGGTTTAGCCTCTATGATCTCGTGGTAGATCAACTCTTGTAATACTCATATCATCAAGATCAATAAAGCAGGAAGTAGGGTATTACCTCCATAGAGAGGGCCCGAACCTGGGTAACCATTGTGTCCCCCGCCTCCTGTTACCATTATTCTTGGATGCACAGTTCGGGACCCCTTACCCGAGATCCGCTGGTTTTGACACCAACATTGGTGGTTTCATTGAGAGTTTTACTATGTCATCACCATAAGGCTTGATGGCTCCTTCAATCATCCACAACGATGCGATCCAAGGTGAGGTTTTCCTCCCCAAACAGATCTTCGTATTCGGCGGCTTTGCACTACGGGCCAACTCGCTTGGCCATCTGGAGCAGATCGATAGCTACACCCCTTGCCATCAGGTCAGGCTTGGAAGCCTGAACTACACTGCCGACATTCGCGGAGACTTGATCTTTGGTGGATTCGAGCCCATGATAGGTGCGTCGAACAGTCATGATGAGCATGACTTATATCTGCCATCGGACGGTGTTTAGGAGAACGCACCTGCAGCTGCCCTGGCCTTAGATCCGGAGCAGATCGTGCCATCCGAGGACAGGTGGATAGACCCCGCCGTGGAGGCCGCACACTCATCGGTGATAGAGCCGAACATAGACTTCGCCCCCAATGAGATCTGTTTCATCGGACCCTCGGACTCGTCTCCGGCCATAGGCTCCAAACCTGAGTGGGCATCGATCATGGAGTTTACCTCCGCGGATATCTTTCAGCACTCGCCCTTGGGCGACATGCTAAATTCATTAAAATCTCTCTCCCTGTCAGGAGACTCTTGGTCGAACTATGTCCGGCTTGAGTGGGAAGCGGACGACAAAGAAATTCGTTCCCCACCCACCACCCACTTAATAGCCACTTTCGATGACTTAACCGACATGCTTGATTTCGACTCCGAAGACATCGACGCTATAGACGACGATGTCGGAGAAGAACAGGAACCACCGCCCAAAGGGCGCTGGACATCCACCTCATCATATGATATATATATGGTGGACACACCCAAAGAAAGCAATGGCGATGAGGAAACGGAGGATAATCCCTTGGAGAAGCAAGCTAAGCGCCGGCATCAGCGGCGCCGCTCTAAGCCCCGTCATAGCAAAAATAGCGATACCAGCACAAGACACAATAGCACTCCGGATGATGCCGAAGACAAAAACAATCCTGCCCAGCCAAGCTTCAAGCAAGCCGGATGGGAGGATGGGCAAGCTAGCCCTTATAAACAGGCAATGGATGGAGACTTAGAGGATAACAATTACATGCCCACTCCAAAGACAAGGTGAGCCTTGGCGACGAAGAATTCATCGTGCCTGAGGATCCCGTCAAGCATGAGCGCTTCAAGCGCCGTCTTATAGCCATTGCAAAAAGCCTGAAGAAAAAGAAGCAACAACTTCAAGATGATCAAGATCTGCAACTGATAAATGGACTGAGGTCCTGTTAGCCGAGGAATACGGACTCGAGCGCCCAACCAAAAGTTACCCAAAGCGCATGTTGTTACCTCAATTCGAGGAGGAGGCACTAGAGCCTACACTACCAGCACAGCATGTGGCTGACCGGCCACCCTATGGCCGAGACAAAGCGGCGTATCAGCCTGAACACCAGACCGCACCACGTCGCCAAACACACAAAAACACGAAGGCCCGGGGCTACACGCATGACCTGCGAGACGAATTTGAAAACAAAGCAGGACAGTCAAGATCGGTCTATGGATCACGGGGGCGCGCCGCAACGCGTGACAATGACCGCCACGCCGGACATACTACATACAAATCCGTTCGGGCCGAATACAACAGACCAGACTCATTTGATATGCGTCGTGATATAGCCCGGCACAGAGGCGCCGCACACCCCCTATGCTTCACTGACGAAGTAATGGAGCATGAATTACCAGAAGGGTTTAAGCCCATGAATATAGAGCCCTATGATGGGACTACAGACCCCGCGGTATGGATAGAAGATTTCCTTCTCCGTGTTCACATGGCCCGCGGGGATGATCTACATGCCATCAAGTACTTCCCACTAATACTCAAGGGACCGGCTCGGCATTGGCTAAATAGTTTGCCAGCAAACTCCATTGGAAGTTGGGAGCACTACAAAAAAAAGACACATCAGTGACATTTTGGGTCGAACGAAAAAAAATTTGTTATACATATGACACTTCTATGACGATAATTGTGACAAAACCCGGTATCATCATAGATGTGGTGGGAACCTACTTATATGACAAAAAATCATGATAGAAAATGGGCGGTGGAGGGGTGCCGGTGGAGGGGTGGTTGAACAGGACCCCGTGGTGTGGAGGGCTGGATGAACAGTAGACGGTGGAGGGGTGCCTGTGGAGGGGTGGTTGAATAGTAGCCGGTGGAGTAGTGCGCGGTGGAGGCTGGATGAACAGGAGCCCGTGGAGGCTGGAGGAGGTCGACGGTAGCCCGTGGAGGCTGGAGGAGGTCGACAGTGGAGATGAACAGTATCCCGTGGAGTCCCATTTTGCGGTACGCCACACCCCTCCCGATGAACAGGACCCCCGTTTCGACCGTAGCACTCTAACACAAGTTCGTTTCGTCCGTTTTGCCGTACGCCACACCCCTCCCGATCAACAGGACCCCTGTTTCGACCGTAGGAGGTCCGTTTCATCCATTTTGCGGTACGCCATACCCCTCCCGATCAATAGGACCCCTGTTTCGACCGTAGGGGGTCCGTTTCCTCCGTTGTGCGGTACGCCACACCCCTCCCGATCAACAGGACCCCGTTCCGAACGTAGGAGGTCAGTTTCCTCCGTTCTGCTGTACGCCAGGCCTCGTTTCCATCGCCTATTTCGTCCAAGCCCTCCCGATGAACATGACCACGCATTCTGTTCCGACCCAGCCGGTTGGCTGCCACGCGTTCCGTTGCCTCCCGATGAAACACAATGCATTCCGTTGCCTCCCCATGAACACGACGCATTCTGTTGCCTCCCCATGAACACGACGCGTTCCGTTGCCTCCCCATGAACACGATGACGATGTTGTTTCTCCGTTCCGACCCAGCCATGTACACGATCCCTAGCCATACGTATGCGCAAGTAGGAGTTCGAGACCCTGTCCGTATGTACGTATGTGGCCGTATTTTCTTTCTTGCACCCTCGCCATTGTACGTATGTGTACAAGCTACGTGCGCGCCTCTACTACAACACGTGCGCTCCTCTACAACGACTAGTATGTACGTACATGTTCGCGACCAGAATGACAATGCTACGTACGCTTTGACCAGGTGGGTCCCGACTGTCACGCACTTCCTTGCCTGCGAAGATGTAGCTGGTGGGTCCCAGCAGTCAGGGGGGGTGAATCGTTTTGGTTTTTTTTGCCCTGACGCACTTCCTTGCGTGCGAACGTGTAGCTGTTGGGTCCCAACAGTCAGGAGGGCGAATAATTTGTTTTTTGCCCAGACGCACTTCCTTGCATGCAAAGGTGTAGCTGGTGGGTCCCAGCTGGTGGGTCCCAGCAGTCAGGGGGGTGAATCGTTTTTTTAGACGCACTTCCTTGCGTGCGAAGATGTAGCTCGTGGGTCTCAGCTGTCAGGGGGTGAATCATTTTTTTCGCGAAATATGGTGGCCCGTCCGGTGGGTCACCGCTGTCAGGTGGAGGAATAATTATTTTGCGCGTAATAAGGAGGCACTTCTTTGCGGCTGCCGTGGACCCAGCTGTCAGCCTCTCCACGTACAGTCCATGTCCGATGGAAGTCGTTCCTTGACCACGTTGACCATGTCGCGCCGAGAGCACCACGACGGTGGACGACAGCGAGGCCTAGGAAGGGGAGAACGCGGAGCCGATGAAGACGCGACGGTGGATGCACACGCGGAGAGGAGTACGAGGGTTCACTGGTTCGGCTACGTTGCTGTCGCCGTAGAATAACAGGGGGTGTGGGTGAGTGGAGGGATGGCCTGGCCAGTGGTGGGAGTAGTAGGGGGCGGTGAGGCCTCCGCGGCAGCACAGTCGGCCACGGGAGGCAAGAGCAGGCGGCACGACCAGCGCTACTTTGGGCGGCTGGAGCAAGAAGACCAGAGGTTGAAGAAGCACGACGGTCGTTGGATGGACATCGTATGGTCACTACAGCTAGAATCGTTTATATTGACTAAGTTGACAAAGCCCTTGGTACGTCAACTTAGTAGGCCCACAGGTCAGCTTCCGAAACGGTGCGCCCCAAATGTTAGGGGGAGGAATCATTTTTTGGGATGGTGAAGCTAGAATATCCGAGATTGAAGAAGAAGCACGACATCCGTTGGATGGACATCCAACGACCACTGCTGCTAGAACCGTGTGTTGACTATAAGTTGACAAAGCCCTGCATACGTGTCAACTCTGTTTTTTTAGGGGACGCGTCAACTTAGTAAGGCCAGAAGTGTGTGGCAGAGAACTTATAGCCCATTTGAGATTTGTAAGAATGTGTAGCCCATTTTTGAATTCTAATGGAATTTACTACAGCCCATTTATAGTTTGTTAAAAGTACGGCCCATTTCAACCAACCATTCAAAACAGAATTCAATAAAAATTTCCCACATTTTGATGGGATCCGTAATATTTTCGTCCCGAAATTTCTAGTCAGATTAAATACAATTTCAATGTAAATTTATATTATGTAAAAATCCAGCGAAACATTGCGCTCGCAACAATTAATGAAACTAAAATTTTCAATATCCAAAAATAATAATTTATAAAGTAATCACGTGTTTGTTGCATTTTTTTATAGTTACTGCCCAGTTTTTATAATTACATCCCATTTATTATTTCTTAAAGCCCATTTTCTTGTTAAGCTTAATGCATCCCTCCTAGGAAAGATTTGCAGCCCTGCAGGGCGGAGAATAAGAACTTGACCTTGCCTGGGTATTCCTAAAATAAAGTATAGCTGGGCTAGCCATTTTCAGCTTGAAAAAAATTAATATCTGGGCTGGATATCTGGCCTGGGCAAGACGGGCCACAGCCCGCCCAGTTAATACCTACAACGATGTTTTCGTTGTTGTTCAGAGGAGAAAAATTAATATCTGGGATGAACATCAAAAAACTCTACAGTGCTCACACCTCAAAAACACAAATACTGCTCGAGCTGCTTGGTCCCATCTATCGGCCACTTCTTGTGCAATTCTCTCGTTTATTGACTACTCCCTCCTTTCCGGTTTATAGTGCTCTTTTCAAAAATCTCACCAATCAAGGTAGATGGTGAGTGGTGGAATACTTTTTGTAGTTTTGCAAAAGCACCTAATTAATGCTCCAGTTATCCTCAAAAAATTATGTTTATCAATGCATTAATTGCAATGCATGCATGCATAAAGTACATGCATTGGTCAATTTTCTCTTAATACTTGCATGCAATGATTTAATGCACCTTGGAATCTGAACATGTGATGGAAAACATCAAATTGAGCCTTATAAAATGGAAAAACTAAAATTTTGAGATAAGCCCTATAAACCGGAAAGGAGGGAGTACATAGGTTGACAATGGTGTGGGACCGTGATGTCAGGAAACCAGGAGGAAGCAAAATAAATTATATATATATATATATATAATAAGGAGGCACTTGCGTACGTGAGGCTATGGACCTGGTGGGTCCGCATTGTCATCCTCTCCAAGTCATCTCCTCGCCCGCGCATGCTTTCTGCCAGAAACAGTCAGCGCCGCTCGCCCTGCTTCCCAGTGCAGGCGATTGCTCCACCTTCAAATGACACAAGTGTCGTCCATCAGTCTATCTGCCGCCCACATTAATGATACGGGGTTGCCGAGGCGGCTACTTCGGCGCCACAGCTCCGTCCCTCCGCCCGCCCACCAGTTCTATATAAACTGCTGCGTCGACCATAGCCGCAGTCATCCGCATCCGTTCCCTTTCTCGTGTCCACACCACTACTGCCCACCATGGCTTCCTCGCGCTCCAGCGCTCTTCGGGACGGGAGGACGACGGACCACAAGGAGATGGCAGCCATTTCTACCGACCGGCTGGCCGGCAGGCAGCCTGAGGACGACGACGTCCCAATGGAGAACATGGTAGTCGACGATCCAGCGCCAACCCCCTCCTCCGCGCCATCCTCGACGGTGCATTGCACCATGACCATCGGCGAGGCTCATGCCCATTATATGGACAGGGTGAGGCAGATGCGCGAGGAGCAGTTCCGAGAGGCGCAGGCCGACGCGCCCTACAACCAACATCTCCTCCAGGAGCACCTGCAAGCGGAGGAGCAGATCGCCGTGGAGTGGGTGGAGCAGGAGGCGTTGCTCAACTTGTACCGCTCCGCCCGCAAGGGCCGCCTCGAGCGCTGGCTGTACCACATGCGGGTGGCGGAGGCTGCGGCTGCCTCCAAAGAGTCTAGCAAAGAGGGCGATGAAGCGGGCGACACGCTGTTTGGCGACACCGAGGACAAGGCAAAGGATAATACCAGCTCCGATGAGTCCCCGCTCCGCTGGCGCTGACAAGGCCCTGCTCCGCCGATGCCCCGTGGTGCCAACAACGAGGCAGGGGACACCGCCGGCTCTGCCGAGGCCCCGCCCCACCAACAACGAGGCAGAGTACATCGCCGGCTCAACCGAGGCCCCACCCTGCCGGCAACATGGGGGAGGATTTCCAACGCTGCGCTAAAGCGCCGCCCGCCGTCAACGAGACAGAGGACATCGCCAGCTCCGCCGAGGCCCCGCCCTACTGCCAACGAGGCCGCGCCACACAGAAAACAAGGAAGAGTAGAACATGGTAGGTTGCCGCCGCTCGGGTCCAAGTAAGGCCACCGCTGCTACCCTCTGGTTGAAGCCAAGCTAGGCAGGTTGACCATTGACGGCCGGTTAGCTTCTTGGCAGCGACGTGGAGTCGGAGAGCTGCGCTGGAGAAGAACGCTGCTTCTACTTAACTGCTGGTGCAGTTGGCTGACTGACACGTGGGCCCAACAGGCCACATGTCAATTACGCAACTGCACCTGCAGTTAAGTCATTGAAGCTTCTGTTCGGCTCAGCGGGACACAGGTGGGTAGCTTCGGTTAATTAATTATACCTCCAGTGCACCCTTTTTTAGTTGAAGAATGTATGAAATGTAATGAAATCCGGCATGTTTATATGAAATCCGACAGTGTATGAATGAATTTATTTCGATTAGTTCAAATTCCTGTATCACTAGCATTGGATGAACATGCAAAGCAATACGTATTAGCATTATTCCCAGGGTGATCACCTCGTTTGCAGTAGTTTCACATGTACTCCCCCGGTCCTTTCTAGTCTGCATACAAGTTTTGTCTACAGTCAAAGTATCTCTACTTTGACAAACCTTATACAAAAAAGTATGCACTTTCATAATGTGCAAAGTAAAAAGGAACAGAAGGAGTACAAAGAGTTTGAGCAGCTTTAAAGCGTTTCTGTACATTGCAATCAAACACATAGGCCTGGAAATTCATAGAGAACATTCAAAACAATTGATGATTATGCATCTCAGCGACTCACATGTCAGAGGCAATATTTACTTCACAACTAAAGAATAAATAAAAAAATTGATCGACGCTGCTGACAACAAAGGGCGTCCCATTCGAAAATATCAAACGCATGTCTTGCTAAAATCAATGAGCAAAATTTGACAAGGTTGTCCCATTCCAAAATATTGAATGCCTATGATTGTGGAATGGGCAGGGTTTGCCATCAATTCGGACATTGACATGACACATCGTGCTAAATAAACCAGTTGTTCTTTTTGTGCAGTTCCACCAAAATCAACCAAATTCGCACGTATCTTGTATGATTTCGCCCTTATATGTTGCAACGCCTTCAACTTATCGGCACCTCCTTTCTTGTGGTGGAAATGAATGATTCGATGTATTCATGAACATTTTGTGCAGTTCCCATTGAAATCAAGATGAGCACCCCTGTTTGCACAAATACAAAAAAGTGATTAGTATAAAGCAAACTGTACTATGAATTGACAGTTTGAAAAGGCACATAATGGTCCATGTAGAGCACACTTTTCAAAAATGGAACTCACCAGAAAGAATCCTAGAACAACATTGTACTCGCGCATCACAGCAAAAAATGGAGATTTGTCAGTCCTTCTGAGCTGAAGTTAGTTTGGTCTTGTGGGGAGTAATGTAACCATCCTTCAACCGCTCCTTCTGATGAGAAGATAGTCAGGGCTTCTTCATCCTGGCATAATCGGAACTAGTCACTTCACGTACTCCATATTCTTCTTTAGAGGAAGATGATCCTGTTGTGCAAAGACAAGAGGACTACTAAATGCTAGCATCCCTGTTTGCTCGAAAAAAAGGAAAGGAAATATTTAAAACAACACAGATGAAGCACTTCTCGAGGACAATACCACTTTTTCATGACAGTATCTAAATAGTAGCACAACACCAATAGAGATGACAAAGCTCAATCATATGGATGAAATCAGTGGGCAAGTACCAACCTTTGTCAGGAGGCTTATTGTGTAGAGCATACAGATGAAGCACTTCTCCGGAACCATCTGTTGCTATCTACGGTGCAAGCCATGCTTACTATATACTCCTCGATTAGTTTAATGTTTCCAACATCTTCTTGTGCAGTTCCACTAAAATATATGGTATCTTCAAAGAAGATCCCTGTTTGCACAAGTAGAGATATTTATGTATTACATTAAGAGTGGCATCAAATCAGTGGAAAAACAATTGCTCGTTCCAGCCATAGCAATAAATTAAGATGCAAAACTATATCATTACTTGTGTCATCACAATTCCAGTGCTTCATTACAGCACCGGGAGTTGATTTTTGTTTTTCTTCCGCTTGCTCTTCCGCTTCATCACTTGGTTCAATAACAGACAAGCTTCGCCTTTAATGTAAGATTTGGCATGTCAATTAGGGAGCACAAGTATAGTACTAAACTTAATTTTTTGATGAAAGTGGCAAAATACAGGCCAGTAGTTGTGAAATATCCTTATCTTACCTCAATGGGATATTACGGTGCACATACAGATTTGAAGTCTTGTCTCCATTTGTGCAGTTCACTAAAATCAAGCAACATTATCGTACAAGTAGCACAACATATGAAAGCACACTGCAAAATCATGTGAAAGAAGGCTAGTACTGACCTCTCAGGATGCGGAATTCAAACAACTCACAAGAAGAAGATCTGAACCAAATTCGCCTTAACGGATAGGAAGTAAGATCTCCTCTTGTGCAGTTCCACTAAGATGAAGCAATCAAGCAACATTGTCGGTGTGACATTTTGGTTGAACTGCACAAAACACTCTTAAAACAAAAGTGTTTTGTGCAGTGCAACAAAAGGTCACAATGGCAACGAGGTGAAGTAGAATACCCTATTTACACAGAGGTGCAAAGGAAACAATTAGTGGTAAATAACGGTGGATGACACAGAACCAACAAAAAGAAGCATATACCTTATCTAAATGGGAAAGAAAGCAAGACAGTAGCATTTCTCAAACGGTGGCATTGATTAATATTAACATGCAGATTATATTAACAATAAAATTTGTTAAACATGACATTTGCTTTTAAATGTGGCATTGCATCAATTTTCTAGCGGCATTATTAGAGGGTGTTTGTTTACAGGGACATTTTGGTGTAGGGACTAAAAAAACTCCGTGCCAGTCCCATCTAAACCAAACATGAGGGACTTTTAGGTACTAAAAGTGGGCATTTGGGACTAAAGAAAGAAGACCCCGAGGGAGTCTTTTTGGGACTTTTTCCAACAGTTGCCCCTGCCACGCATCGCACCTTGTTTCTATTAGTTCATTACTAGGGGTAACATGGTCTTTTAGCATGTCATTTAATAACCTCTAGTCCATGTTTAGTCCCTGGAACCAAGCAGGTAGGGACTAGGGAGTTTTTAACCAAACAGGGCCTTAGATTAACAACAGCTAATGAGTTGCACGGGACAGTGGACGCACCAGCACCATGTGCATCTACCGATGTACTGTGGTCATGCACAGTCTGTTGCAACATCGAACAAACAACCAAGGAGCATATTTTTGTTGGTCCCAATTTTGTTATCTTTAGACACCTTTTGCTATATGAGCGCAACAAATCTAGTCCTACTCAAACTCTACAGCCTTGTCCCTTCCTTTCCTTTTTGAACTAGTACTTTCGCCCCTTCCTTTCCTCTTTGAACCACGTCCTAGAGTTATGCGATACAACTTTCCCCACTACTTTCCCCCATTCCTTTCCTCTTTGAACCACGTCCTAGATTCATGCTATACAACTTGCCCCCTTCATTTCCTCTTTGAACCACATCCTAGATTCATGCTATATACAACTTTTCCCACTACTTTCGCCCACTCCTTTCCTCTTTGAACCACGTCCTAGATTCATGGTATACATGCAGCTAGAGCAATGCATGTGGAGTAAGTAAATTATACCTTAAGGTTCTTGTGGCGTGGTTTAGTGGGCGACGGGACGGCGGCGAAGAAGAAGGGGTCGGAGGCCCTCCCGCGCCACCGCTGTGTGGAAAGTGAATAGCTGCGCCGATAGTAGATTCCCTCCCTCGCCGACAGCAACAGCGTTAAGCCTCCTTCCCTACCCGGAGGACGGATCCTGCCGGCTCTTTGAGCAGCAGTGAGGGGAGAGAGAGGCCAACAAAGTCTTGTTTAGTCTGGAGAGGGCGAGAGAGTGTGAAGAGAGCAACTACAAGCGCTGAGGCTCCAGCGGGAGAGGGCGAGAGAGTGTGAAGAGAGCAACTACAAGCGCTGAGGCTCCAGCGTGTATATAGATACTAGAGATAGAGTGTGAAGCATGCAAACCCTAGAAAACATTTTGACCAGTCAAAGAATCCTCCTGGCACAAATTATGCTCAAGTTTATTTATCGAACCCGAGACCTCAAGTTTGATGAGCGAACAGGCTAACGAGCTACACAACCCTCCCGTTATGTTCAACGAGAGGAAAATAACCTTTTATACATTCCTGCATTCGTGTGACAAGCATGCCGTGTTTTTTTGTGTGTTGGGAGTCATTGGGGTTTCAATCATAATCGTGTCATGTGGCTTTGGTGGTAAGACTATCCACAGTGGTGCAGAAATAATGCAGCCTTAGTCACCTTACCTCTCTCCACGTAGTACGTTGGGTCCCACCAGTCAGAGGGTGAAACAAACAAATTAATAAGAAAAATTAAAAGCGCCAGCGGTGTATCTTACCTCACACATCTCGCTACTGCTCGGGAACACTGTCCAATTGATCCCTCTGTTCGCTCACGTACTATTTTAAGTGAATCCTTATTATAACATGCACACAAATTTTGGGCACTTGTATTAGACTTAAGTCAGTGTGCCACCGTATCTCGTATACTTACTACTCCCTCCGTCTAGGTGTAATAAGTCATGTTAGAAGGTGCAACGGGACCAAGGTGCGTGCGTGTGCGTGTGTGTGTTTAACAGCATGTGTGTGTTAGAGAGAGCGACAGATCGACCTACTCCTACATAGAGATGGTGTGTAGTGTATGATTTTAGCCGCGAGAGTCGGTGCATCCTCTCGTTTCCAGACGTGTCCGGTAGGGACATGCGGACAGCTGCCACGCCCGCTCCTGACCAGCCAGGCCCACCCAAAGCCCCTCCATCGCCCACGCGTGCTTCCCGCCCAAAACGGTCAGCGCCGCTCCAAAGAATCGGTGCCGCATTCATGCCCGGGCAGAGCGGACGCGACCTCTCACTGGCGCAAGAGTGATGGTTGCTTCGTCCGTCCAACGTATTGCTGGGTCTATGTGATTTGACGGCTCATTGGTCTTTATTACTGAGGTGGTAGGACTGCTGGATGTCCCACGCTTTCGGCGAAAGGAGGTACTACTACTACTAGATTATAATTTTCTCCATTCTTACAGCGGAGGAGTGCAAGAGAAGTGAAAACACGCAGGCTCAGTGATTACATGGCCCACCTCACACTATCACCGTGCGACACCTAACTCTTTACATAGTACTCCCTCCGTTCCTAAATATTACTAGATGAGTCCCCGCGTGTTGCTGCGGAACAGTGGTATATCTCTCTAAGCAAAATTATCGATTTCATAGAACTAAAAAAACTCTATAACTGCATGACAAATGTGGTAGCCAAACTAAATAAACTCCTATCATCATTTAGATCATCCCACGTAAGGAAAAAAGATCAGCCAACTCCTACTGCATAATGGGATTATATTTTTCTTTTTGACATGTTAATGGGACTTAAAAGCTCACTTACATGCATGCTACCGGTGCATGCTTGCATGCAGACATGTTGATGTGATTTAAAACCCACTCACATGCATGTGCCATGGTATTTCTGCATGCTTGCATGTGGCTTAGTGCGGAGCCTCTCAACGTCTAGATCAAACGGCTATTGTGGACTGATTTACTTCATCTAACGGCTACATCAATTTTGATGATGTTGCTCAAGGAGAGGATAGAGAATTTCTAGTAGTGGGGGCTAGCTATTACTAGTAGATAAGTCTTTGTAGAGATTCCACTAGGTGAACTACATACGGAACAAAATGAATGAATCTACACTTAAAATGCATCCATATACATCCGCATGTGGTTCATGGTGAAATCTCTACAAAGACTTATATTTAGGAACGGAGGAAGTACTAGTATAGTACGTACTGTAATTTATCAGCGAGATAAATTTGTACAATGCTATGAAGCTTCCAACTTCTATTACATATATCTCGCATCCAAGGTTGCCCGTTGCAACATTTCATCAAATACAAAGGAGACTAACATGCATGCTATTGCATGTCAATGATTGACAGATCATAGCAAATATGTACTCCCTCTGTTCCAAAATACGTGTCTCAACTTTGTGCAAACTTTAGTACAAAGTTGTACTACTACTAAAGTTGACACTTATTTTGGAACAGAGGCAGCTAAAGAAAAAATGATCCATGCAATCCCTAGCCCTTGAACCGTGAACCCTGACCAGGCTTCAATTTGCTGGCAACGTTCGATCTTCCTCTGTTCCAAAATAAATTGAAGAAGGGAGTACATAAATGAAGTTTGCAAACTTTTGACCATCGGATCATTTTGTGCAGTTTCACCAAAATCGAAATGAGCATCCCTGTGGCAAAGAAATTGAAGAAGCGTGATTAGCATAAGATTACTAGGACTAGTTGATGAGACATAAACTCATCACAAATACAGTACGTAGAAGCCAGTAGAGGTATGTGCGGGGCAAAGAAGTAGAGAAATATCCACAGGGAGTGATGTGGGCAGCTGGTGTGGTGCAAGCCAGCTGTAAAGGGAGTTGTACCTGAGGGACGTAGCTCAACCTTGAGGAGGGCGGCGGGAGGCGGCAACTTCCCACGTCGCGGCCATGAGAAAGGGACGAAGGCAACCTCACCGGCTTTGTGAGAGAGAACTGCGGGGACCCCTGATCGGGAGGTGCCGACAGTGGGTTTTCGCTATCGGCGACGGCCACTGCATCTACACTAAGCATCCTCCCCTTCCCCAAGCGGACGTGATCCGCCGAGATGTTAGAGATGTGGCCACAGTCGTTTTGTGTGAGAGAGTGTGAAAGAACAACCCCAGCAAGCAACCGTGTAGGCTGGCCCGTCCTGACTATGTATATAGTGGAGCGGTTTCCTTTTCTCTCCATATGAACCTATCATATTGCGCACGTGCCACTAAAAAAAACTTTATTTATAAGTGACGCGGCACCTACTACTCGTTCTCCTATAACCTTGCGCTTGGCATCTCCAAAATATTAACCTTGCGATTGGCTCTTCGCCTCTTCGGAAGTCGAGCAATAATGGTAGTGCAGTATATATCGTTCTGGCTATATGAGACCGAATGAATTGCTGCACGTCCACCACGTGGGCGAGGGTTGAGGGGCGAGGGAGAGTGCTACATACGGAGAAAAATGAGTGAATCTACACTCTAAAATACGTCTATATACATCAGTGTTTGGAGTATGTACTAGTAGTTCATATTGAAATCTACTAAAGGACATATATATTCCAAACAATATGATATAATCTCTATAACCAAGGTAGTAGGGACGAGGAGTAAATGGAGCGAGTAGTAAATTTTTCTCCTCGTCCTGCGAGCCACCGCGCGCATGGGCGAAGGAGCGGGCGTAAGGCGGAGCAAGCTTCACCTCATCCTGCGAGCCATCGCGCCCATGGGCAGGGGAGACGGCGTACTAAGCAAGCTTCTCCTCGTTCTGCGAGTTGACGGGACACATCAAAAGTACAATAGTGTATAGAGCCTTGCCTCTAAGGTAGGCCCCACATGGTTTGCCTCTTTTTTTAACATAACACGTCAAGTCACAATTTGTTTGTTCACCCGTGGTAGACGATCCTCCCTCCACCAAGTGGACAACCAGTACACGTGCCAAATTATCACGTGGGATGCCTTTTTCGTATAGAAATGAGCTCCATCGTGTATCCGCGCGGGTGTGGTTGGGAAAGAGACGGGAGTACGTGTGTCGTGCATGCACCTCTTCTCTTCCTGCACGTCCCCCACCTACATGGGTGTGTGTGAGAGATACAAACCGCATTCATGAGTGTTTCTTGTTTTGGGGTGGGGGTGGGGGTGGGGTGGGGGGTTGATTTCGTGAAATATTTGTGGGAATATGTGTCGATGAAATCTCAAACAAAATTTTGCATGCAATGTGTGTGAAATGGAGGCCTATCCATATCATACATAGAGGGTCGGGCAATCCACGAGAAGAGAGGGAGGGGTCATAGCTATCGATAGAGTCGAAGAGAGGATCAAGTGGGTGGATGCGAGATCGATGAAGAGAGCCATCAAAATGTGTGTGTGTGTGTGTGTGCAAGTCAAAGATATAGGGCGACTGGCCTACCGGAACGTTAGAGGGCACATGTCAAGTTTGTGTGTGGCAGGGAGACATGACTAGAGCGCTCGATGTATCAGTGTGTGGGGGGTGCGGGGAGGGGTAGGCAGAGGCCTAACTATAGAGGTAGAACGACTCGTATATGTGTTGAGAAGGACAGACCCAGCTATGTCTTGAGGGAGATCGGTCGACATCCATACATAACTGAAGGACAGGAAATATGATGGGACGAGGAGAGAGAGGAGAGAGAGAGAGGGAGGGAGAGGGAGGGAGAGGGGTAGAGTGATGGATGGGTGATGGAGTTGCTTCTCGGAGATGGTGGGAGAGGCCTACTAGATAAACTAAGGGTGGAACTGCAATGTTATCAGTAAGAGTGGGGATGTGTTTCTGTGTGTGCCTATGCGTGATAGATCTATCGGGACGCATCCATGGATGATGAAGGGGAACCATGTGTTTGGTAAGAAAACCTAACTAGATCGGTATATCAATTGTTGTTTGTCGGAGGAAGGGAGAGACACAACTAATGAGGTAGATCGATCGACGTGTGGGTAAAAACGAGTTATAAGGACCTAGCTAGCTATATGTATAGAGAGAGATCGGTCGATGTATGTCCATTTGTTAGAGGCAAATAAGGCCCAGCGAGACGGATAGACAGAGAGAATGGAGCTAGGAGGTGGTCCGACAGGCCCAACTACTAGCTAGATAGGGGGAGGAGTGTGCGGTTGTGAGATCGATGAAAAGAGGGGCGAGAGTTTACACGTGTGTCTGACCGTATGAGAGACACGAGGCAAGGACACATAAAGGAGGAGATTGAAGGTGTGTGTGTATGTTGTAGGCAGGCATCACTGGAGAGGTTTATCCATCGGTGTGTGTCGGAAAGGAGTTGTGGAGACTCTGGGAGAATGACCTAAAGAAAAAAATGAATGTGCCTGATGGATAGAATGCCGAGGGAGGGGGAGGGTGAGGAGGGCGTGTGCGTGGACGAGAGAAGTTAGTGGTAGCTACAAAGGTTAGAGGATTGTGTGGGTGTAAGAGACTAACAAAGACCATAATTTGATATGAAAGCAGATTCATATATTTGAATAGGAGATCATAGTGTTTTAAACATTGCATGCATGAATATAGCAGTGATACATGTGCTATGCACATGTTATACCGTAATGTGATAATGCATGGCGTTTGCAACTCACAGATAAATGCCGAACAATCTAAACCTTACTATACATCAAACAATCTCACATTTTATTTGAATTTGTGATAATGTGTGGCGTTTGCAGCTTACAACTAAATATCGAACAATCTAAACAATACTATATATCGAACATTCTCACATTTTATTTGAATTTGTGGTAATGTGTGGTGTTTGCAACTCACATCTAAATACTTGTAGGCGTAGGGGGCGGGGCACCGTACATAATGTGATAAACACATTATACATATGAGAAATGGTTTAGATTATGAAGATCTAGCTAGAGCTAGAAATGTAATGTGATTTGAAATCAAAATAAAGTGGATTCAAAAAATCTAGGTCGAGTTCATATAGTACACATAGTTCATATGTAACTCGAGACTAGTCATGTGGTGTGCTGTGAAGATAATACACAAACGATGGTTTAACTTGACAATAATGATGATTGTAGATCTTATTAAAACAGATAAATGAATTCAAATGCTTTGACTTCACAACACTCATTACTGTAGATCTTATTCAAATAGAGAAACAAATTCAAATTTAGTTCATATTGAAGCGGTAGTATATACGTTTGGAATGCACTAAACATTCATTTGACTAGTAGGTTGCGTGCATTATACATGTAGAAAAATATTTTAATTGAACATAACATGAATTCAAAGTTTTGAATGACATTTGTAGTGCGCATTGATTTGGTATAGAACACGTTAGGCTTGTCCGGAAATTTCAACCCGCGCCTTGTTAGCCCAAAATATTTAAGATATATCTTTGTCTCGTTGTGCTCCGACAACTCCCTCCATCTCAACCCACGCCTTGCTATTCTGAAATTACAACGCGCGCGAAAACTCCCACCTCCTGTGAAATCCTGACACGCGAAATGCCCGTGGTACCCATGAACTGAAAGAACTGCCTCAAATCGGTGGCGGTACTTTCGTAACTTACCCCACATTTCGGACAAGCGCGTCTCTAAGCCATGGTTCCCCACTGCCATCCCATCCGCCCACCCATTCATACACCGAGGCCGCGAAAACCCGCGACGAAACCCCACACCCTGCTCCATCTGCCACCTAGCCGAAGCCTCTTCCCCGACGACATCGTCCACAGCAACACCTCGACGTCCCTCATCCACCATACCGGATGAGGATCCGTCGTTGATCTCATCATCCCGCCGGTTCAGCCACCTCGTCCTCCACCTCAAAGGAGCTGCCCCGACGTTCCCCTCGTCTTTCGCGCCACCTCCATTCCCACACCGCCGTCTTCACCTGCACCACCGGAAGAGCATCATCACCACCGTTTCCTCAGATGAAGCTGCGGCCTAGTCGGTGCCACCAAAGAGGTTGTACACTAATCGCCGCATTTTCTTCTTGATTCGATCGCACAGTGCTGCCGGCGCTTGGTCCCGAGCCAACACGGCACGACTCCATCCACAGCAGCGTCGCCGGCCACTTCCTCTATGGTGTCGCTCCCTCGGCGGTGACGTCCACATTAGTAGGAGCTGCTGCTGCTTTAGCTCTCGCTCGCACTGCTGCTCTGCTCTTGCTCTCGGTCCCCTGCCCGGTCTTCTCTTGCTATTACTCTTGCTCGCGCTGCTGCTCTCACTCTTGCTCTTGCTTGCGATGCTGCTCCGATTTAGCTACACTTCAGACGACTGAATCGACTTTTGGGTCAGTCAATTTTCAGGGGGTGGGGGGGGGGGGGCTCGCCGGGGTGAAGGAAGAACTAGCCGTAGCGGGGAGGGGAGCTCGCCGGAGAGGTACCCAACTATCTATCTTAGGGTTTAGGATGGGGGCGGTGGTCGCTGGTGGTGGTGGGGCGTTCGCGGGGCGGTGGCATGGGGATCGCCGGAGAAAACGCTTGGCACGGGGGGGCCTAGAGGGATGGCCGGGGCGGCGACGGACCAGCGGTGAGGAGTGTTTTTGGGACGGGCGGCGCGGCGCACCGCCGGCCACAGGCAGCAGGGGGCTGCTGTTTGGCCGATGGTGGCTGGCGGCTCAGGGGGGGAGGTTGAAGATGAACCACATGCCCTTGATTTCGTATCCAACGGCTGCAAAATCGACTGGCCAGAGATGAAAAAGTCAATCGACCGACGTGTAGCCTCACCTTGCTAGTGTGTTCAGTTTCGACGGCATAATTCGGTTTCGATAGCAAAATTCAGTTTCGACAGTTAAGTTCAGTTTCGACAGTTAAGTTTAGTTTTGACAGTTAAGTTCAGAGATGAGTGGCTGATGTATTTTACATCTAGCACTTTGTGGTTACGTATTTTACGTCATGTATTGGAGATGCTATTAGAATTCCACTCAGGTTAACGTTGTTTGTTGTCTCTCTTGTCCTACTTCAGCCTCGTCGTTGTACAACTCACCGGAGCTGCTATGATGATGAAACCCTCCATCACAGCGGAGCAGTACCTCGGGCTCCATCTCCAGATGCCTAAGATCTTCTTCCCCTCCTCTGACACAAAGTCAGCCGGAGCATCCTCACCAGCCAACCCAATCACGCTGAGATCAACATGGCTTCGCCAAAGAGGTTGTACACTTGTTGCATCTCTTTTTTACTCTACATGTTATATATATTGTCCACTAAGCACACGGATTTGTTCCTTTAGTGTCTCCTTGAAAGAAAAAACGTAGGAATTTTAATTTTCACTTGTCCTCCTTTTCAAATTCGTATTCATGAAGCAGAAGACTAAGAGATAGTAGCATAATAGCATTATAACCGTACATTTTCTTGTGGTTTGACTTAATCTCACCATGCTTCTTTGGATCCTGTGATCTTCTAATTGTTGTGAATCAAACACCCAGATTGGCAGAAATCCTGTGTTTTTAAATTCTCTGTTTTGCACGTGTATTCCTATCCTATTCCTGTCTATTTCCTATCCCTGCATTGTTGGAATCCTCCAATTCAAACGAGCACTTACAGAATTACATCTCTTATAGATATTTGTCAAAGAAAACCTTGCGTGGTTTGTCCCGCTCCTGCCGTGCCATCGTCCACCCCAGCTCAGCTGCTCCAACGACAGAAGGGTACAACATAGCAGGGATCTGGCCTCCAGACTATCTTTAGCCGCCTCAGATCTTCTTCCCCGCCACTCGCAGCCATGAAAACTGCATTACCATCATCAACCAAGCAGATGACCTCGAGGACTACAAGGGTCGGCAAAAGAGGTCACACTCTTTTGTGTCTGCTTATGTTATGCATCACTTAAGATTACATGCTACTTTATCGTCCTGTTCACCGATTAGACTCTAAGTCAGCTCCAAGTCAGCTCCAAACTAATGGTCAAACTTGAGTTTTTAAATGGTTGTGGGGTACATATCGGGGCCGCTATCAATAGCATCTATCTACTATCTGGTTAATCTTCGGTGTCTACTATGAGTTTCATGTTGGGTGGGAAACAAACAGTAAATAAGCCATTATCTGTATTTTTTAACTGAAGCCATTATCTGCCTGCTATTATTGGTTTTGGGTCTATCCACAGGTTGCTACCATCACTCTGGATTTCTGCATGCACTCCTTACATAATCTCACTATGTTTTATTCCTATGCATGACAGTTATTGTAAACAATGGAACTGAACATGTAGAGCAAAAGAGACGAGCCTTGTGTGTCAATAAAATTTCATGCAGACGTCACTCCATGGTAGGCGCAAACGCAGCCCCCCTCCACGCATTTCGGATTATAATCGAGAGGAAGATATCTGTTCTAAGGGGGATTCAGAAGCAGAAGACAACTCCTATTTACCCCCTCAGGTCTTTGCTCTAACTTGGCATGCTGATGTTGGTAATATCAGGCATATGATGTCTTGCATTACTTACTTTATACATCAAATATTTCATCTTCTTAGTTTAGACATCCTTTGTGCGAATGCCATCTATTTAGTTTATTCATCGTTTATGTGAATTATGCAACGCCATCTTGTTTAGCCAGGCATCATATATGTGAATTTTGCAATGCCATCCTTCTTAGCTAGTCATCTTATATGTAAATTATAGCAGGCCATCCTTTTTTTTGTTACATATTACATTTGTCAACAATGTTAATACATTCAACTGCTCTTCGTGTGCATTAGCCATTTGACACGGTGATGGCAAATTCTGGAGTGAAAACAAGGTCTTCATAGAAGACTACGCTATCTGACGAAGCGCATATCTCGCTGGTTATGGATAGCTCCTCAGAGGAGGATTCAGAGACAGATGACCAGTCCTATTCCCCCCCCCCCCGAGGTGTATGCTCTAACTTGGCAGGCTTATGTTGCTCACATCGTGCGTATGGTGTCTCACATTGCTATGCCATTTGATTAGTTTAGACATGCTTTTTGTGGATGCCACCTGTTCAGTGTCTAATTACCATATATGTGAATTATGCATTGCCATCTTGTTGCAAGACATTATATATGTGAATTATACAATGCTATCTTGTTGCAAAGGCATTATATATGTGAATTATGCAATGCCATGCTGTTTAGCCAATCATCATGTATGTGAATTATATCATGCTATCATTTTTTTGTATTACGTGTTCCATTTGTCGACAACGTTTGTGTATTCAACTACTCTTCCTGTGCATCAGCCATTTGAAGCGGTGATGGAAGTATTTGGAGTGAAAACAAGGTATTTAGAGCAGACAATGCTACCTGTTGAAGCAGACATCTTGCTGGTTACAGAGAGCTCCTCAGAGGAGGATTCAGAGACTGATGACCAATCCTATTTCCCCCCTGAGGTCTATGCTCAAACTTGGCAGGGTTATATTACCCATGTCTGCTTACTTGCTTACTATATAAATCATATATTTGAATTATATCATGACATCCTGTTTAATAAACACATTATATAGTACATACACATCATCTATCTGCATTATGGCATGGCAACCCATTTAATAAAGACATCATATAGTGATATCATCTCATCCTGTTTAGTGTTTATAGTCATCATATTTTGAATTATGGAATTCTATCCGTGAATGTATGTGAATTATGGCATGCCAACCTATTTAATAAACACATTATATAGTTAGGTCATGTCATCCTGTTTACATAGTCTCATATTTTGAACTATGTCTTTCCATCTTTTTTAGTGAGCCATCATAATGTGAAATTGTGTCATGCTATCCTGTTTAGTTAGCCATCATATATGTGATTGTGTCATGCTATCCTGTTTGGTTAGACAACATAAATATGAATTATTTCATGCCCTCTTTTATTCCCCACTATCCATTGCACCTATCTATCATACAATGTCTATACTTTCAATTACTTTTCTTGTTTATCAGCCATTTGAATTGGAGAGCGTGATGGCAGTATCTAAGGGAGTAACAACACGGTCTTCAGAAAAGATAGTGCTACCAGTTGATGCAGATAAAACCACGGTTGTACTTGCCCAAGGACCAGATCCGCCACACATAACCCAGACTCTCGCAGATTGTACCCCTACCCAGTTGGACAGAGAACCAGCTACACCCCTTCTAACCCCAACCCCAGTAGATAGTAACCCAATTCCAGTTGACACGGCACCGTCTCCACCACAGAGCACTCAAACACGAGTAGTTAGTAAGGTAACTGCAGTGCCCAAAGCACGAGGACCACCACTCTGAATCCCAACTCAATGCTTAAAGGAGAAGAAGATTTGTTCTCAGGTTAGGTTCTGTAGCTATGGTTCATAGTCCTTTGCTCTTGCATTACTCTTTTTACTCATACCAACTATTTTCAAATTTGAAGGATAGAATTGAAACTCCAATGGCGTAATAGGTATGTTTTAAACCTGTTTCTTTAACTGGTTTGCTGTTGTAACCTGCTCTATGTTGATTTCAGTTTCAATTGAATAAACAGTTAAGTTCTCATGCCATGCACATTACAAGTGTTGTTATTGCTCTATAGTTACCCACACTTATATTCTCTCTATTCTTCTTTGTCTTGAACAAATATTATTTGAACTGTGTCTCTATCTTGATTTGGCAACAAAAACTAGAATGATATAGACCATAAAGTGACCATGGTACATAGATATATGTTTGTTTCATGCTATTATCATGTCCACTTTACTACTGAACTCATTTACCAAAATGAGTTTCATATACAACATGGTAAACATGTGATGTGTCTGCTTGTTTCTCTTTTAGAATGCGGACAAAATATTGGAGAACAGTTGAAAGTGCTAGTTATCGACTAGAGGGGGGTGAATAGGCGATTTTTATCAAAGTCTTCAAAACATGGAAGTTTCGAAGACAAACAATAGAAATGACCTAATTGATATGCAGCGGAAGATAAACTACAACAAGCAAGCCATAGTCAAGTATGGAATAGTGTTAACGTACGAAGACTAATAGCAGCTAGGTAGTAAGGACCAGGATGGAAGATATTATGAAGCCAATCAACAATAGTAGTCAAGCAATGAAGTCAAACAGATAAGACAGATAGGCAATAAATTCACGAAGACAAACTCAAAGTAAAGGAGGGAGGGGATAGAACCAGTCACTTGTTGAAGACACATGATTTGTTGGACCAGTTCCAGTTGCTGTGACAACTGTACGTCTGGTTAGGGAGGCTGAGATTCAACTCAAAAGACCGCGTCTTCACCTTATTCCCCTTGAGATAAGGACACACAGTCCTCGCCCAATCACTCTGGTAAGTCTTCAAGGTAGACTTCCAAACCTTCACAGACGTCGTTCACCGGCAATCCACAATGACTCTTGGATGCTCAGAACGCGACGTCTAACCGGCTGGAGGATACATAGTCCTCAAGTGTAATAAGTCTTCAGGTCACACAGACAGAGAGACTTCAGTGATGCCTAACACTCTTTGGCTCTGGGTGTTTGGGCTTTGTCCTCGCAAGGATTTCTCTCTCAAAGGCTTCGAGGTGGGTTGCTCTCAAAACGACAAAAGCCATAAACTAACTCTGAGCAGCCACCAATTTATGGTGTAGGGGGTGGGCTATTTATAGCCACAAGGCAACCTGACCTGATATGTCCAAAATGACCCTGGGTCACTAAGGAACTGACACATGTTCCAACGGTCAGATTTCAAACACACACGGCAACTTTACTTGGGCTACAAGCAAAGCTGACTCATCCAGCTCTGGATAAGATTTGCTCTCATTGTCTTCACTCGAAGATATAGGATTTGGGTTGAGCATCACTTCAGTCACTCTGACTTTGTTCACTTGGACCCCACTTAACAGTACGTTCGTTCCTATGACTCAACAAAGAAGAAAAGGAAACAACGAAACAACTCAGTCTTCGCGCCCCATAGTCTTCACTCAATGTCTTCTCATGTCATAGACTTCAGTTGAGTATCTTCACACACCAGCATTGTCTTCAATGTCTTCATACATTTTTAGGGGCCATCTCCGGTAGGTAAACCGAATCAATGAGGGACGCTTCCTGCGTTATCCTGCAATTCTCACAAATGCATTAGTCCCTCAACCAACTTTGTCGTCAATATTCCAAAACCAACTAGGGGTGGCACTAGATGAACTTACAATCTCCCCCTTTTTGGTGATTGATGACAAACTGGTTGAAGTTTTCAACGGGAAAGAAGTATGTAAAATTGTAAAGGATAGTGTATTGTCTTCATAAGTGGCAAGGGCTCCCCTTGAAGATGTGCATATAAATAATTTGCTTTTGGAATGCAAATGCACATGGCAGGTTGTACTTGTGGAGATCCTCTTCAACTTATGAAGATAATTCATCATGCATGAAATGATATAGCTAAGAGAATGACATGCATAATGAAAAATGGACGTTTGCAGAATGATCTAAGTGCGGAAGTTATCATCACACATGGAAACGCAAATAAGTAGCAGACGACCATCAAGTTTTAGTGTTACAACTCAAAGCACGAAGTGTATCAAAAGCAAGAGTTTTAAGCACTAGGCAAAAATATAAAGCAACCGCCCTTATGAACCCGCTTGAAGACTATCAACTCATACGCTTCTCCCCCTTTTGTCAGCAATGACCAAAAAGGTTTGAAGACATAGAACATCTACTCGTCCTCATGAGGAGTAGTTGAAGCAGTAGGGTTGTCGTTGTCGTTTGGCGGTGCAGACGAACTCGGTGCAGTGTTGATGCGTGCAGAAGTAGGGGGTGGTGAAGTAGCATCGTCTTCATCATCGATCACATTGGCATTGACAGTTGCCGCGGAGGAAGAATAGTCAGAGTCTTCAAGAGATGGAGTTCTTCGTAGGACAGCATTCCGTGGAGGAGTGCAGTCAAACTTGAATCTTTTAGTGAAGCCATCGTCTTGAAGATCAGCTTCAACACCGAGCAGGGTCAAACTCTTCCATGATCGCCGACAAGTTTTGTGAGTGACAAATGCATTCTTGGTGGCAAGGTTTCGAATGCGATTTACATCCACCAAGAGGCTTTGCATCCGACACTGGAGCCAAAAATGATGCTTATCTTGCTTCTCATGCAGGGCCACAAGAAGTTCTCGGTCATTGAGGACCCGAGAGCGCTTCTTTGGCCTTTGAGCAATTGTGCTCGCAGTAGCTTCAGTTGGCGCATGATGAGGCAGATGAGTGTTTCCAGCCATCGGATAGACACGCGTCACAGCTTGGACTCCTTCCATAGGCTGAGTGAAGCTTTGATGTTCAGCATTTTGAAGACAAAGAGGCTTCTTGGCCGGTTCAGGGTATATGGCATCAACTGACATATCAACCTCTGGTAGGAAGATCACATGATTGTGAGCAGATGGTTGATAGTTGACAGCAGAGTGTTGCTTGATGAGGCGCATGACCCATGGAGCATAGAACTTCAGTCCAAAAAGGTCAGATCCAGATGCAGCCAGTTGCCTGATGAAGAAATCTTGCGCATTGAAGCTGATGCCATTGAGGATGTAAAAGACCAATGTCTTCATCGCTCCTTCAAGTTTTGCAGCTGATGAATGTCCTTTGATCGGCCAGAGAGTCCGCCTGATGATATGATGTATAGTGTGCGGCAGATACTCAAGGTCATCAACAAAGAACTCCTTTGGATATTCAGCATCACGTGGCAAAGGCTTCATCATGCTCAACATCTGGCTCATATTGGGTTCAGGCTTATGGAAGATGCTCTCCAGTGCATTGCGGTGGTTTTGACAACCAGGTTCATATAGCTCTCCGGGAGTGGATAGGCCTATAAGCTCAATGATGTCAAGAGCTTTGGCTTCATGATGAACATTTCCTGTCATCCACTTGAGAACCCATGTCTTCGTATCTCTGCTATAACCGCGAATGTGGAGCTTTGCATAGAATTGAAGCAATAGCTCTTCATTCCAATGTTCTTTGTCTGTCACAAAGCTGAGCAGACCAGCATCACGAAAGCAGTCAAGTGCTTCTTCTAAGCATGGCAGTCCAGCAATGGCTTCAGTTTTGAGGCGCATATGAGGGAAAATGCGCCCTTGATCATACAGAACACATGAGTAATAGCTTCGCTGCTGATGACTCCAGAAATGATCTGATGATATTCTTGGCTTTGTGTAGGGGTTCTTTGAGCTGTCAAAGAATGTGTTGTGGCTCTTGAAGCCATTTGCATTGAAAGACCCGACAGATGTGGCAGTACCTGGAAACCTTGGCAGTCTTGGATTTGGCTTCTGGACCTGAGGCCTATGCTCAACGTGATAGTCAAATTGAGGACCAGAGACATTAGGCGGAGGGACCAGAACGGGCCATCTTACTGTGATTAGCTCACCGTGGTTGTATGCTTGCTCGATTGTATAGGGCCTTGGTGGCGGAACAGAAGCAGTGGCAGCAACAGTGGCTTCGGGCTGCACAACAGAAGCTTCAGGAGCATTTTCAGCATTGACTTCTGGTATAGTGCTTGGGACAGGCTCCACATTAGCTTCAGCCATGACTATGTCATTGGCTTCATTGGTGTTGGTGGTGGCAGCCTCAAGGTTTTCAACCTCCACTTGCTGAGCTGGAGGGTCAGGCACAAACACGTTCACTTCATGAACACCTTCTTTAGGAATGGGGGGAATAGGGACACGTTCTTCTTGACGTTCTTCATCGGCTGATGCAGCCGGATTGTCTTCAGCAGCTGGTGCTTCAGACTCGGAGACATTCACAGCAGGAGTGGCTTCTGAAAACACTTGACGTGCAACAGATTGATGGTGCACATCTCCTTCTGGAATGCTCGGAAGAGGGGCTTGAGGCCTTGGTCCTTTGCGAAGCCTTTGTAGTACAAGCGACGCCTTTGGTGATGGAGTGGGCAGGTCCTCATCCTCTTCAACTTGCACGGATGGTGTGGCTTGTTGTTGTTGGGGAGTACTGGGCGAGTCTTGTTGTTGCGGGCGATTAGCCCATTAAGCATCCTGAGCAATTGGCGTTAGAGGACGACCAATGCTGATGATTTCGCTGTTCGTACGAACAGGCGATGATACCACATTGTATTCAATTTGAGGAAGAACTTCATCATCTTCAACATTGTCATGATGACCAATGTCTTCAACAGTGATGGGATCAACTGCTGGAATCTCTTCAGCTTCAGGAGCCTCTGTGGAAGCAGGCTCATGAACAGTCATTCGTAGTTCTTGGGTAGCGGATGCAGGACGAACCACTGAGATGGGTTCAACAACAAGGGGCTCTATGGGAGCAGCCCGATTTTTCTTGGTCTTGCACTTCTTCTTGGAGGGAGCAGCATCAGAGGCTTCTGAGGTTTTTCGTTATCTGGCTACAGCCACAGCAGCCCTTGTTTTCTTCTGTTCTGAAGCGGTTGACGTGACTTTTGGCTTCGAGCCAGTCATGCTGCTTGGGAAGACAATACGAGGTTCATCTTTCCTTGAAGGTGAAGATTAGACAGTTGATTTCTTCTTCTTTGCAGCCATCCTGGGGTCGATGCCAGGACGACCAAGAGCCTTGCGCTTTTCACCCTCATTGTAGGCAAGCACACACTTGTCAGCCAGATTTTTCATGCGCTCTCTGGATCCTCGAGCTTCTTCACGCTTCTTGTGAAAGGCTTCTTTGAGCTCGTGCAGATCTTGAAGTTCTTGACATCTTGCACGTTGAGCGTGGCCACATGCTTCTTGAACTGAGCCTTTTCATAGTCAATCTTGTGCTTCAGTTCGACGATGCACTGAGCAATAGCTAGCTCAGAAGCAATGGCGCCATTGAAGGCGACGCTGAGGCCAATTGGAAGTTGCAGATCATCAAAGCCGAGATTTGGTGTGTCAAACCACTCATCAATGAAGTTATGGATGATTTCCACGTCAACGAGAGGCAAGTTGTTGAAGATCTCTGCTTCTTCCTTGCTCTTGATCAGTTGCTCAAGAGCATCATCTGCAAGGTCGTCATCACTGGACAGATCAATGTGCTCTTCACGCAGAATAGCAGTAGGAGTCAAAGCCTGATCAGTACTCTTGACGATTTTCTTTTTCTTCTCCGTCTTCTTGGAGATGCGTGAAAGATCTTCAGACTGCACACTATCTTCAGGAGGTTCAGTGGCCAGAGGCTTCACACGAGAAGCTTTCGGAGGTGCAGCTGATGTTGAAGCCTTAATTTTCTTTTGCTTCTGTGGCCTTGGAGGAGGAGCTAGGGCTTCATCAGAATCAGCATCATTATCAGAATGATCGACTTTGGCACCTTGCACCAAGATGTAAGAGATGAGGCCATCAAGGTTTGCAAAGGGGACGATTCTATTTTCTTCAGCTTCACGTGTGCCATCATCACGGGGAGCAGAGAGACGAGGATTGAAGTCTAATCCCCATGACTTCTTGTTTTCCTTTGCCGAAGCCTTAGCATACTGGAAGTTGCGCTTGAAGAGATTGTCGTCACGACACCAGAGCAATGATGATGGGTCGGCATCTTCAGGCTGTGGTCCACTGACCATGCAAGGATAGATTTCTTGCGCAATGGCTTTAGCTTTGTTCTTGGGGGGAAGGCCTCGATAGATAATATCACCCCAAGGACTCTTGATAGCATTCTTCTCAGCGTACTCCTGGGTCATGAATTTGTACTTGAACCATTGTTCAGCGCAATAGCATCGAATCCATTGGATTCGAGTCTTGCGCTGATTATAATCCTCTTCAGGATCTGTTTTGTAGATTTCTGCAAGATCATCAGGTAGATCCTTTGCTGTTCTCCCACGACGCTGTCTGCCACCCTTCCTGACAGATTTCTCCATAGCCATGAACTTCAAACTGAACGGTTTCAATATGTTCAAAGACTTCAAAGGCTTTCGCTTGCTGGTCAGACAGGAACTGGCTTCGGGAGATTCAATGTGTTGCTGTAAGAATTCTACAAATGAATTCAGACTGTGAGAACCTAGGGATTCTCCCACGGACATGTACCTGTGACAGCATTAGAGATGCAAGGGAAGGGGAAGAGGTCATATGCATTCTCAGAAGATTTTGAAGATAAATCAGTTTGAAGACATTCACTTATATGTTGAGAGTCGGTTCCAGATTTTTACGAATCCATGAATAAGTACAAGTGAGGAATCTAACTAGATGTGAAGCTTAAGTGAATATACTAGGCAGTATGAGATGCAGACAGAATAGATCTAACTTTGTATAGACAGAAACCAATTTTGGTAAATTGGATGAATCATTGAGGATCAAAAAGCTGGTAAAAATAGAGTTATATTTACCACACGATGAACTTCTAGATGGGATGAAAGGAGACCGAGAAGTTAAATCCACCGTGCCCTAACTTGGCGATGGAGGACACCTATAGCGGCGGCGGAGAGGACGATGCCCGCGGCCGGCGTAAGGACAGCGTCGGAGAAGTTGCAACAGCTAAGCGCTTCATCACCGGCGTCGTCGAGAGCTAGCGGTGGCGCTATGGTTTTGACGAGGTGGAGAGGTGGAAGAAGGTTTTCTTGACTGCAGGGGGCACGTATTTATAAGTAGGTGTGCGGCACAGCGCAATTACGCAGGTGCCCCTATTTTGTTCACATCCGTGGGACACGTGGCAGGCATGCAACATACTCAGAGTTGTCCCACGTTCCCACGCCCGCCAAGTTTCTCGGATGGTTGTTCCGGCTTCTCCGGATATCGACAATAAAAATGAATCATTTAAAGAGTACTTGATGTTTGTCTCTGTGTCTTCTGCTGATAAGGATACAGAGAAGACATTCGATAGTTTTAATAGAATGCATATGATTTGGACAAATAGAGTTTGAGATAGTAAGCATAGAGAGATTAGGGTCCGATCACATTCACTTAGTTCAAAGATTCAACAATGAAGACATAGCTATAAGTGAATGTTGTAGAGGACAGAATACTAGTATATATATATATATATGAGAAAGCAATCAACTCAACATAGTGAAGTAAATCATGAAGATAAGTTGAAAGTTGAAGACAAATCAATATGCGAAGATATTCAACAATAACGCCATGAGTGAAACACTTCAAACCAAGAAATTTGGTGGTGGCGTTACCCACCGTATAGGAAGTATTAGACCCATACACGGCGCACAATTATCGTGGCGCTCCGAAGTCACTTCCATGTTAATGTATTCACACTCAGAATGTAAGTCTTCATTGATTGAAGATATACTTTACTTCGTGTGTTGCACATCTAAGTCATCAACATGCATAAGTGTTAGGATGTGTGCCTGATCACAGGACATTTGAGGATTCCAAGATATTTAGCTCACACCGTGACTTGCAAAACCTTTTTTCAACCAAGGGCTTTGTGAAGATATCTGCCAGTTGCTCTTCAGTGTTGACGTGAATGATGTCAATATCTTTATTCATGACATGATCTCTGAGCAAATGATGATGAATTTCAATGTGCTTTGTCTTCGAGTGCTGAACTGCATTGTTGGCAATCTTGATGGCGCTTTCGTTGTCGCAAAAGAGAGGGACTTGTTTCAGATTGATGCCATAGTCCTTGAGAGTTTGCTTCATCCACAGAAGCTGAGCACAACAAGATCCAGCAGCAATGTATTCAGATTCAGCAGTTGAGAGTGATACACAGTTTTGCTTCTTTGAAGACCAACAGACAAGTGATCGTCCCAGAAAGTGACATGTTCCAGATGTAGACTTGCGATCCACCTTGTCACCAGCATAATCAACATCTGAGAATTAAACCAGATCAAATCTTGAGCCCTTTGGATACCATAATCCGAGTGTTGGGGTGTAAGCCAAATATCTAAGAATTCGCTTCACAGCTAAGTGATGCGATTCCTTTGGTGCCGCTTGGAATCGAGCACACATGCAAACACTAAGCATAATATCTGGCCTAGATGCACATAGATAAAGTAAAGAACCAATCATGGAGCGGTATACCTTTTGATCAAACTCTTTACCATTGTCGTCGGGACCAAGATGATGTTTGGCTGGCATTGGCGTCGTGTAACCTTTGCAATCTTGCATGCCGAACTTCTTCAAACAGTCTTTGAGATATTTTTCTTGAGATATGAAGATGCCATTTCTTTGCTGATGAATTTGAAGACCAAGGAAGAACTTCAGGTCACCCATCATAGACATCTGATATTGCTCTTGCATCATGTATCCAAACTCATCACTATACTTCTGATTGGTGCAGCCGAAGATTATGTCATCCACATATATTTGGCATACAAACAGTTCACCATCATATGTCTTCGTGAAGAGTGTGGGATCGAGGGATCCTGGTTTGAAGCCTTTGCTCTTCAGGAAGTCTTTGATTGTATCATACCAGGTGCGAGGAGCTTGTTTGAGGCCATATAGTGCTTTGTTTAGTTTGTACACCATATTAGGATGTTTTGGATCTTCAAAGCCAGGTGGTTGAGCAACATACACTTCTTCTTCAATCTTGCCATTGAGGAAAGCACTTTTCACATCCATTTGATATAGCAAGATGTTGTGGTGATTAGCATAGGCTAGCAGTATGCGAATAGCTTCAAGCCTAGCCACCGGAGCAAATGTTTCATCGAAGTCGATTCCTTCAACTTGAGTATATCCTTGAGCCACAAGACGTGCTTTGTTTCTGACGACTTGACCATGCTCATCTTGCTTGTTCCGATATATCCATTTAGTGCCAATAATGTTATGCTTGCGAGGGTCAGGGCGCTTGACAAGTTCCCAAACATTATTCAGCTTGAACTGTTGAAGTTCTTCTTGCATGGCTTGAACCCATTCATGTTCCATAAAGGATTTAGCAACTTTCTTGGGTTCAGATATTGATACAAATGAAAAATACCCACAGAAATTTGCTAACTATGTTGCTATTGAGCGAGTAAGCAGACCAGGTGCGTTGATGCTATCAATTATTTTCTCAATTTGTACTTCATTTGCAACACGAGGATGAACTGGACGAAGACCTTGCTCATGCCGATCATTGTCATCATTGGAAGGATTGTCTTTGGTCTGAGCATTGTCTTCAGGTTGGTTTGGTGCTGAAATGATAAGTTCCTCTTCAGGTTGTGCTTCAGAGGGCATGATTTCACCAGTTCCCATCAGCTTGATAGATTCACTGGAAGGAGCTTCATCTAATGCGCTTGGCAGGAGTTCTCGTTGTGAACCATTGGTTTCATCAAATCGCATGTCCACAGTTTCAACAATTTTGTAGTGAAAGAGGTTGAAGACTCTGTAAGAGTGTGAATCTTTTCCATAACCGAGCATGAATCCTTCGTGTGCTTTAGGCTCAAATTTTGACTTGTGATGGGGATCCTTGATCCAGCATCTAGCACCAAAAACTCCGAAGTAGCTGACATTTGGCTTCTCGCCAGTAAGGAGCTCATAGGATGTTTTGCCCAGAAGCTTATGGATGTAGGCACGGTTGATGATGTGACAAGCTGTATCAACAGCTTTAGGCCAGAACTTTCTTGGTGTCTTGTACTCATCGAGCATTGTTCGAGCCATCTCAATGAGGGTTCTGTTCTTGCACTCTACAATGCCATTTTGCTGAGGTGTGTATGGGGCAGAGGATTCATGAGTGATTCCCATTGTATCTAGATAGAGATCAAGCCCGATGTTCTTGAATTCAATGCCGTTATCACTTCTGATATGCTTGATCTTGACGCCATAGTTGTTCATTGCTCGACTGGCGAATCGTCTGAAGACATCTTGTACTTCAGTCTTGTAGAGAATTATGTGCACCCATGTATATCTTGAGTAGTCATCAACAATGACGAAGCCATAGAGACACGCCATTGTTGTCAGGGTGGAGTAGTGAGGAGGGCCAAATAAGTCCATGTGCAACAGCTCGAAGGGTTGAGATGTTGTCATGATTGTCTTCGAGGGGTGCTTGGCCCTAGTCATCTTCCCAGCTTCGCAAGCACCACACAAATGATCTTTCTTGAACTTGACACCTTCGATGCCTATGACATGCTTCTTCTTGACGAGAGTGTGTAAGTTCCTCATGCCAGCATGTCCCAACCTCCGATGCCAGAGCCAGCATTCTGAAGCTTTTGCAAGAAGACATACGGCAAGCTGTGGACCTGCTGAGAAATCTACCATGTATAGATCACCTTTCCTATACCCTTCAAGGACTAGAGACTTGTCAGATTCCATTAGTACAAGGCAACGATATTTTCCGAATATCACAATCATGTTTAAGTCACAAAGCATTAAGACAGACATTAAGTTGAATCCAAGGGATTTAACAAGCATCACTTTATCCATGTGTTGATCCTTTGAGATTGCTACTCTACCTAGACCCAATACCTTTCCTTTACCAGTGTCAGCAAATGTGATTTGACTCTTGTCGGATGGACGTAAGGTTGAGTCCATGAGAAGACTTCGATCACCAGTCATATGATTAGTGCATCCGCTGTCCATAATCCATTCTGAAGCACGAGGTGTCATACCCTACAGTGTAGTTAGGAGGATAGGCTTCACAAGGTATGTTGTGAAGCATAAGCATTTGACGCACACTTGGATTATCACAGCTTAGATGAAAGTTAGCACACGGTATGACAGGTAAGCGATTCATACGTGGAATACATAGTAAGTCATTTTATCATGCGTCCACTAAGGCCCAGGTGGTGATCCTGAGCTTGTGAAGGTCCACGTAGTATAGCTAGGCTTTCCAAGCCTCTTTTATTTTACTAGTTGTCTATACTCAGACAAGTTACTTCCGCTGCTAGTTTGTATGACTGTATGACTTGAATGTGGGTCATGTGACCCATACTTGTATGTATGTTATGTATGGCTCTCTGAGCCTTTAAATAAAGTACTTGTGTCGTAGAGTCATGTTGTGATGCCTTGTTGTATTTGCACATATCGAGCATATTGTGTGTATGATTGAAATGCTTGGTATGTGTGGGATCTGACTATCTAGTTGTTTATCTTTAGTAGCCTCTCTTACCGAGAAATGTCTCCTAGTGTTTCCATTGAGCCATGGTAGCTTGCTACTGCCCCGGAACACTTAGGCTGGCCGGCATGTGTCCTTCTTCGTTCCTGTGTCTGTCCCTTCGGGGAAATATCACGCATTGAGTACCGGAGCCCTGTTAGCCTGCTACAGCCCGGTTTACCGGAATCCTGCTAGCCCAGTGCTACAGCCCGGACCCACTTGCTGATGACCGACACGTTCGATGCTGGGTCATGGATGCCTGTCCCTGTAAGTCTGTGCCACTTTGGGTTTACAACTAGTCATGTCAGCCCGGGCTCCTTATCATATGGATGCTAGCGACATCATCATATACGTGAGCCAAAAGGCGCAAACGGTCCCAGGCAAAGGTAAGGCGACACCCGTGGGAATACCGTGCGTGAGGCCGCAAAGTGATATGAGGTGTTACAGGCTAGATCGATGTGACATTGAGTCGGGGTCCTGACAGCGTTGGTATCAGAGCAGGACTGCCTGTAGGTTCTCCAAGCCAAACTGGTCGATGTTGAGTCTAGAAATGCTTTAGTTATATGTAGGGGAATTGATTGTGGGATGGTACGTAAGGCTCTTTTTACTTCTTTACCTCATGGCATTCTAATCTGAGTCAGTCCATTCTTCTACCGGGGATTAGGGATTAGGATCTTCTCTCTCTATCAGGTTCACGTGTTACGAATCAGTAGTACCTTATAGGTTTGATGACTACAAGCCTAGTTCAGTTCTACTACCTTGTTATGCTGATAAGTTGAACCCAGAACCTTGATATGATATTGTTGAGTGTCTATGCAATTTTTTGATAAATGTCTCAAACCCTTCTTGAGCATTTACAGCCGTTATGCTGTCGAAATTTTGCTAGAAATTCTAATGCCTTTGCATTATGGTTGTGCTTTCAGATGGCCACTCGCGACCAAAATCAAGTGGTTCGCCTGACCCGATGCATTGGTGTGACCGGTCATACGGCCATGTTTGTCCGAGTGATGATCGAGACGGGTTACCGTTGGTATCCCGAATACACGGTCGAAGAGCAGTTTCGAGATTTTAGCCAAAGCCAGTATCTTTGCACCGTCCGGATATTTTCCTCTTATCCTGGTTCTACCAAGGCTCTTCACTGTTCCTATGGGTTCGGTGTTACTATTGAGATGGCTGTGCAAGATGCGGCTTATTCTATGATGACCATCATGCGAGTCAGGACTGGCCTGCTTCGCAACACTGACTTTCGGTATATGCCAGCTTCACTTCCTGGAGCGCACGGTTATCTCCGGGCTATCTATGCTGACCCCAGTCAGGAGGACTCACTAACTCGCACCACTGCTGAGTTGCTCGAGGATAAGGACCGAGAGAATCGGGCCTTGAGAATGGAGCTTTTCAACACTCGCGCCGATCATTGGGCCACCTTGACTCGGTTTGCACCGGCTGTGCAAGCTAGATGCATGGATATGAGAGATCTGTATCCTGTTAGGTCTGCTCTGCCGGACATGATGGATTGGCGTGATGTGGGAGGCATCACCCCACCTCGTGGTCCTCGCAGGCCACCGTTTGTTGGTCCAAGACCTCACCCTAGCCCTTTTGGTCCACAGGATCCTCAGGACCGTTTGTTTCCGGATGCTCACGTTGAACATCCAGGCTATGGAGGAGACTTCTATGAGAACTACTACGGAGATGACTGAGATAGTAGTAGATCCACTAGGTATTGTAATAGCTGTATTTCCACCGTCCTGCGTGACTTGTGGAATATGACTTAGCGTGTAGTAATTCCAGGGGTGTAGGGAAAATAATGTATAGGAGCTTGGGATGCCTCCGATGATATGTAATCCTCCTCTCACCGTAGTAGTACTTGTTGGTCTTGTACTAACCTCGTATGGTGTGTATGACGATGGAATAAAAGAAGTAGTTTCTGTATCTACCATGTCATACGGATGATCATCTTGCATTTTGAGTTGTCCATTACATTCTACATTCTATGTCGGAATCTTGTCATTTTGGACTAAACCATTATCTTGTTTTTCCTAGGATGGTCAACACCCGCAACAACCCTGCTCCCCCAGAGCAGGCCGAAGGCAGCAGAGTTGGGGATACAAATCTGCCTCACCCTCCCTCTCTGGCAGAAGTTATGCTAGAGGCTGAGAGAAACAAGCGGGAGACCAACCGTTTGTTGGAGCGTATTGAACAGAACACAGCACACCATCAGAGGACTAACTTGGTGTCACTCAGTGATTTCATCAAGTTACATCCACCCACGTTCCACCACTCAGTCGAGCCTCTCGACGCTGATGACTGGCTTCGCAGTATTTCTCACAAACTGCGTTCTGCGCTAGTAGCTGAGGCTGACAAGGTCACCTTTGCTGCATATCATCTTGAAGGCCCCGCCAGTCTATGGTGGGAGAATTATGGAGCTATGCGCCCAGCGGACCATGTCACTACTTGGGCTGAATTCAGCGAGGCTTTCCGTGAACATCACATTCCGGAGGGTCTCATGGACCGTAAACGTGAGGAGTTCTGTAGTTTCACTCAAGGTCGACTCTCTGTTGACGCTTACAGCAGGGAGTTTGGTAACCTTGCCCGTTATGCAACGGAGGAAGTTTCTACTGATGCCAAGAAGCAGGCAAGGTTCCGTAAGGGGCTTAGTCCTGAGCTTCGCCGCGACCTCCGTCTGCATGAGTGCACATCTTTTCAGAAGCTTGTTAACAAAGCCATCAGTGCTGAGACTGGTCAAACTGATTATGAAGCAACACGCAAGCATGGCCGTGACTTGGGTTCCTCATCCGGTGCTGGTCCTCAGAAGTGCCGCGTGTGGGTGCCTAACACTGCCCTGCCACCCAGGTTCACACCGAGGCAATCCTTCCAGGCGCCTCGCCCAACTCAGCCATATGCACCAGCCAAGCCCTATGGTGGTCCAACCAACAATGCTCCTCCACGTACCAGTTCTGTGACTTGTTTCAAGTGTGGGGAATCAGGCCACTATATGCGCGAGTGTCCCCAAACCAACCCCAACCAGACAGCAAAAACTGTTGGCCGCGGCAAGCCGACAGGGAAAGTGTTCTATGCCAAGCCGGCCACCACTGCTCGTGGCCATGTTAATTGTGTTTCTGCGGAAGAGGCTCAAGAAGATCCCAACGTCGTTCTCGGTACGCTCCTTGTTAATTGCCACCCGGCATCTGTTCTTTTCGATACAGGAGCATCTCATTCATTTATATCCGAGAGCTATGCTCGTCTGCATAACACCACATTCTGTGAGATGCCCACCTCTATGGTAATTCAAACTCCGGGATCCAAATGGCAAACTTCTAGGGTAAGCCATGGAAATGAAATTCAAGTCGACAAACTTGTTTTTCTCGCATCTTTGATAGCCCTCAAATCTTCGGATGTTAATATCATCTTGGGTATGGACTGGATGTCAGCCCATCATGCCAAAATTGATTGCTTCTCTAGGACTGTTCAACTCACCCATCCTTCGGGGAAGATAGTCAATGTCTTGACCCGAATAACCAAGCGACAGTTATATTCTCTTAACGCCAGCCCTTTGCCAGACCTTGAGGACGTTCCGGTAGTCCGTGACTTCCCGGATGTCTTCCCAGAGGAATTGCCAGGTGTTCCACCTGACAGAGATGTCGAATTCGTGATAGATCTCATTCCAGGAACTGTCCCGATTTCCAGAAGACCCTACAAGATGGCACCTTTTGAACTAGCCGAGCTTCAGAAACAACTCGATGAGTCCTTGAAAAAGGGTTTCATCCGACCTAGTTCATCTCCTTGGGCTTGCCCCGTCCTCTTCGTCAAGAAGAAGGATGGTACGGACCGGATGGTTGTAGATTATCGACCTGTCAACTTGGTCACAATTAAGAACAAGTATCCGCTCCCCAGGATCAACGACCTGTATGATCAGCTCGCTGGATCCTCAGTCTTCTCTAAAATGGATTTGAGGTTGGGCTACCATCAAATCAAAATCAGAAACGGGGACATTCCGAAAACGGTCTTTGTTACTCGTTATGGCCAATACGAGTACACCGTCATGTCCTTCGGTTTAACCAACGCTCCAGCCACCTTCTCTCGGTTGATGAACTCTATCTTCATGGAGTATTTGGATAAATTCGTCGTGGTTTACCTTGATGATATACTCATCTACTCCAAGAACGAGGAAGAACATGCCGAACACCTAAGGCTAGTGTTGAAGAAACTTCGAGAGCATCGCCTTTATGCCAAATTTTCTAAATGTGAATTCTGGTTGTCAGAAGTGACCTATCTTGGACATGTAATTTCTGGTAAAGGCATTGCTGTTAACCCTGAGCGAGTTCAAGCCGTCCTTAATTGGACTCCACCTGAATCGGTCAAGCAAGTTTGGAGTTTCCTTGGCCTAGCGAGCTATTGTCGTCGCTTTGTCGAGAACTTCTCAAAGTTGCAAAACCTCTAACCGAACTCCTCAAGAAAGATAAAAAGTTCGAGTGGACTCCACAATGTGAGCACAGCTTTCAGGAACTGAAAAGACGCCTGACATCTGCTCCCGTATTGGTACCGCCAGATTTCTCTAAGGACTTTGTTATCTACTGCGACGCCTCGCGACAAGGACTAGGTTGCATTCTCATGCAAGATCGACACGTAATTGCTTACGCTTCACGGCAATTGCACCCACATGAGGAGAATTATCCTACTCATGATCTAGAGCTTGCAGCTGTAGTCTATGCACTTAAAACCTGGCGACATTACCTCCTCGGTAATCGTTGCGAAATATTCACTGATCACCAAAGTCTGAAGTACATCTTCACCCAACCGGATTTGAATCTCAGGCAAAGACGTTGGGTCGAGTTGATCACAGATTTCGACTTAGGAATAACTTACACCCCAGGGAAAGCCAACGTCATGGCTGATGCGCTAAGTCGTAAATCTTATTGTAACAACCTGATGTTACAACAAAGTCAACCGCTTCTCCATGAGGAATTTCGGAAGCTTAACCTTCAAATTTTTCCTCAAGGATTTCTTTCCACCTTGGTGGCGAAACCTACTCTTACGGATCAAATCATCGCTGCCAAAAGCGAGATAAGGGAATATCTAAGATCAAGGAGAACATTGCTAGCGGAGGTGCTAGATGTTTCTCCACAAATGATCATGGTGTTGTGTACTTTGAGAACCGTTTAGTGGTTCCCAAGAACCAACATCTACGGCAGTTGATCCTTAAGGAGGCTCATGAATCTCCTCTCACCATTCATCCCGGTAGTACCAAGATGTATCAGGACCTACGCCAAAGGTTCTGGTGGACTAGGATGAAAAGAGAAATTGCTCAATATATTTCTAATTGCGACGTCTGCCGTCGTGTAAAAGAAGAGCATCAACGGCCTGCTGGCACCCTTCAACCCCTAGCTATTCCTGAATGAAAATGGGATAAAATTGGTATGGACTTCATCACCGGTTTTCCCAGGACCAAGAGAGGGAATAATGCTATCTTCGTCGTTATTGATCGTCTTTCCAAAGTGGCCCATTTCCTGCCTGTTCGTGAGAGTATAACTGCTAGTCAGTTAGCAGACTTGTACATCTCTCGAATAGTGTCTCTCCATGGTGTTCCTTTGGAAATTAACTCGGATCGAGGAAGTCTTTTCACCTCTCGATTTTGGGAAAGTTTCCAAAATGCTATGGGAACCCGCCTTTCTTTTAGTACCGCTTTCCACCCTCAATCAAGTGGTCAAGTGGAACGCGTCAACCAGATTCTAGAAGACATGCTTCGAGCTTCTGTTATCTCATTCGGAATGGATTGGGAGAAGTGCCTTCCATTTGCCGAATTTGCTTATAACAACAGCTATCAATCCAGCTTGGGCAAAGCCCCTTTTGAAGTTCTCTATGGACGGAGGTGTCGAACGCCTCTTAACTGGTCAGAAACCGGGGAAAGACAATTCTTTGGCCCAGATATGATTCAGGAAGCAGAAGAGCAAGTTCGCATCGTTCGTGAAAAGTTGAAAACAGCCCAATCTCGTCGAAAGAGTCAATACGACCAAAAACATAAGGCTATGACTTTTGAGGTTGACGAGAAGGCTTACCTTCGGGTTACTCCTCTGAAGGGAACCCATCGCTTCGGTATCAAGGGCAAATTGGCTCCTCATTACATTGGACCTTTTCGCATTCTCGCAAAATGAGGAGAAGTTGCCTACCAATTGGAACTACCCCCGCATCTCTCCAGAGTCCACGACGTGTTCCACGTTTCTCAACTTAGGCGTTGCTTCTCGGATCCTATCCGTGGAGTAGACCACAAAACGCTTGATCTCCAAGATAATCTCACGTATCGAGAGTACCCCGTTCGTATCCTCGATCAAGCTGAGCGTACCACTCGACGTCATAATATCAAGTTTCTCAAGGTTCAATGGTCGCACCATTCTAAGAATGAAGCAACTTGGGAAAGGGAGGATCGTCTTCGACTCGAGTATCCCGCCTTCTTCCCGGAGGAACCCAAATCTCAGGTCGAGATTCTTTTGAGTGGGGGTGAGTTTTCACACCCTAGCTAGTTCATGCTTTAGAGTGTTGCATCATGTTTATTCTTTCAACAGAAACTTGAAATGGGGATGTCAGAACCCCCAGCCCCCTCTGAAACGAACTAGGGTTTACTAAAAACTTTTTCAATGAACCTGAAATGCCCTTCTAAAATGTCCATCATTTTTGTCTTGGTTCAGAACCTCTGCCAAAAGTGATGCACAGTTTTCTAGGTCATCCTAAGGTCTTTGAGTTAATTCATAATTATTTGAATTTGGGCATTTTAAATTTATAAAATATTTCAAATGCTCAAATATCTCCAAACTAAAATGTTTCATGTTGGAAATAATCCAACCATGGACCAGGAGCAGTTTGGTGATTTTAGGAGTTGCCTAAGTATTTTTATTAATTCAACAAAGTTGCAGAAAAATAGAAAAAGAGAAACAAAAAACAGAAAGGAAAAAACTTACCTGGCGCCTGCAACCCGGCCCACCTGCCGGCCCAGCCCAGCGCCACGCCAGCGAGCTGCTTGCCGGCCAGGGAGGCAGGCAAGGTGCTCGACGGCGAGCACCGCATGGGTGCCACGCACCTGCTCGCCGCCTCGCCGCTCCACTCGCCCGGCTAACGTCGTGGATCGACCCCTCTCTCTCCCCCGAACCCCCCAGACGCCCCCTCTCCTCTCCAGCTCCTCCCCCTCGCGCTCCCCAGCCATGGCCGACGCCACCGCTACCGTGCCTACGCCGTAGACGCGCTCTCCGTCAACCCCACGCCGCGCCACCGTGTCCAGGAGCTCCGCGGCCGTCCACTTCGTCGAGCTAACCGAGCCCCGCGTGCTCGTGAGGCCCGAGTCCACCGCACCGACCTCGCCCGAGTTCGCCATCGCCGGAGATCCCCTTCAACGCCATCGCTGCATCAGCTCGTCCCCGACCCCGCCGGTGGCCTCTATGGGTGCTCTGTGAGCCTAGCTACCCCTCCTACCCTTCCTCTCTCGCCCCCGAGCCGTGTAGCCACCGCACGAAGATCACCCGCACGCACCGCCGCGGATCTCGTCGCCGACGTGCTCCCGGCCATCCTCCGGCCACCTCACGGTGTCCAACGCACTCACCACGCTGCGTTGAGTCCAACCGTGCACTCCCCGCACCTCACCGCACACCCTAGCCCCGAGTTCGCCTTCACCCGAACTCCGGTGACCGCCTAGGTCGTCGCCGGCGCCAACTTCGGCCACCCCGACCTCAACTCGCTCCACCAAGAGCTGCGGTTCGTCCCCAGCTCCATGTAGATGCCTTCCGCGCCCCATTTGGTGGCCGGAATGGCCAAAACCACTTCCGCCGCCGCGTCGAGCTCGCCGGCGGCTAAACGCCGGTGCAGACGTTTTGACTTTGACCACGGGTGGGCCCTGGTTGACTCCGTTGAGTCAATGACAGGTGGGGCCCCCTTCTGCTAATTATCCAGATTAGTTTAAACTAAATTAAATTAGTTAATTATCCACTAACACCCTGGACCCACTGGTCAGTTTGACCTGGGCCGGTCTGTTGACTTGCTGAGGTCAGCATGACCTCATGCTGACGCAGTAATCCTTTTCTGGAATTAAAATAAATCTAAAATGATTTATAAATTCCAGAAAATAACCCAAACTTCAAAAATTCATATAAATTCAACCGTAGCTCCAAATCAAACAAATTATATATGAAAAATGATCAGAAAAATCCAATCTATCCATCTGTATTAGTTTCATGCATGTTTAAGCAAACTAACTTGAGGTTTAGTGCAGAACAAGATAAAACACTTTAAAGGGCCATTTATGAGTTTGAAATTTGAATCTTTGGTTCAAATTGATTCAAACCCATCTGGTTTTAGTTGCATTAGCCCAACACACTCATATTGCCATGTTTCATGCGTGCATCATATTGTCGCACATTGTTTGGTGATGGTTGTGTATCGGTGTTCTTTGCGGCAGGTTCTGCCTCCGAGGAGTACCGTGATTACCCTAGCGAAGAACCGTATCCGTGCATCGATCCATCAGGCAAGCAACCAACCATTTGATCATATCGATACAATCCCATGTTCTCGCTGTTGCTCTCTTTTACTGCATTAAGACAACGCGTTTCAAACTGCTGTGTGCTACGGTAGTTGAACCCATTTCCTCTGCATGACCTGTCATTGCCACAGTAATTAGATGAAACCCACTAGCATGCGTAGGAATTGATTGAGCCATATGTATGTGTTGTTCCTACCTTGCTATGCCTGCTATGCTTAGAGTCGTGTCAGGTCTGGTTCATCTGGGTGATGGGCTAGAGTGAAATGATCATGTCGGTAATGAGAGTGATGTGGTGAACACGATTTGGTAAAGGTATCGATGAGAGGCCATGTAGGAGTACATGGTGGGATGTTTCATTGAAGACGACCTTAAGAACTGAGATCTGTATGTGTGATTTAAGATTCAGCTACTACCATGCATTGGGCCTTGAAATATGACCCCGCTCGACTTCTTATTCACCCTAGTCCTCTGTCCAGGAGTTGCAAGTAGTTTCTGGTGTTTGTAGCTTACTGGAGGCCGTGGACAGCGCTGACCCGCGGGGTGGGCTGTGATGCGGTAGGTACGTGGCACGGTGTATCGAATACCCGTTAGGTATCTCGGGAACCCTGTACACATCGTTCGGGGCCGTGTGGGAAACCTCGGCCGGACTCCCTGCGGATGGAACCTGGATAGGCGATAAACCTGGACTAGAGACTTAGGTGTTTAGGTAGGTCGTGGTCTACACCCACGTCGGCTTTCGCTTGAAGTCTGCCGAGCACATGTCTTGTGCAGACGCTAAGTGGTGGAAACATGTATGAAGAAGTACACCCCTGCAGGGTTAACATGATCTATTCGAATAGCCACGTCCGCGGTAAAGGACTACTTGGTTGCTTATACAGTTCATAGACAAGTGAATGGATACTACTAAAAATCTCAAGATAAGCGTGAGTGCCGAGGATGGCTCTTCCGTAGGATGACGGAGGTGGATCCTCGGTGGTGTATTGAAGTGGTGAGTAGTGGACTAGTGTGCGCAAAACCATTTCAAGTTGGAGTCTCGTAGGATAGCTTAGCCAAGAGTCAAAGCTGGCTTGCTGCAATAACTCCACCAACCCTTCTTGATAATGTGCATGTATGTAGGATCTGACGTAAGTCTTGCTGGGTACCTTTGTACTCATGTTGCTATAATTTACATTTTACAGAAGGCGCTGCAACCCCTTCTGATGGGTTCTTCGTAGACGTTGACTTCGACGAGTAGACTAAGGCCCAGGTGGTGATCCTGAGCTTGTGAAGGTCCACGTAGTATAGCTAGGCTTTCCAAGCCTATTTTATTTTACTAGTTGTCTGTACTCAGACAAGTTACTTCCGCTGCTAGTTTGTATGACTGTATGACTTGAATGTGGGTCGTGTGACCCGTACTTGTATGTATGTTATGTATGGCTCTCTGAGTATTTAAATAAAGTACTTGTGTCGTAGAGTCATGTTGTGATGCCTTGTTGTATTTGCACATATCGAGCATATTGTTTGTATGATTGAAATGCTTAATATGTGTGGGATCTGACTATCTAGTTGTTTATCTTTAGTAGCCTCTCTTACCGGGAAATGTCTCCTAGTGTTTCCATTGAGCCATGGTAGCTTGCTACTGCTCCGGAACACTTAGGCTGGCCGGCATGTGTCCTTCTTCATTCCTGTGTCTGTCCCTTCGGGGAAATGTCACGCATTGAGTACCGGAGCCCTGTTAGCCCGCTACAGCCCGGTCTACCGGAGTCCTGCTAGCCCAGTGCTACAGCCCGGACCCACTTGCTGATGACCGACACGTTTGATGCTGGGTCATGGATGCCTGTCCCTGTAAGTCTGTGCCACTTTGAGTTTACGACTAGTCATGTCAGCCCGGGCTCCTTATCATATGGATGCTAGCGGCATCATCATATACGTGAGCCAAAAGGCGCAAACGGTCCCGGGCAAAGGTAAGGCGACACCCGTGGGAATATCGTGCGTGAGGCCGCAAAGTGATATGAGGTGTTACAGGCTAGATCGATGTGACACTGAGTCGGGGTCCTGACACGTCCCTTTGTGTTTTAGGTCCCCAGCAATAATATCGGACGCCTTTGATTCCTGGCTAGAGACCATGTTCTGCAAAAGAGAGTTAGTTCTTCTTCACCACCCACATCTTTAGGGGTGGCTTAGAAGCAATGAGTCTAAGTGCAGCATCTGAGAATTTCGGCTTTGGAGCCCTAGCAAATAGCCTTGCAGGAGATGAATCATACTCATAAGAATAAGCAGAAAAGTTCTTAGTCCTATGAACATGGCGGTTTGAAGACACGCGCACATATTCATAAGTTTGAGTACAATTTCCCTGCAAAACATTGGCGTTAGGGTGACTCAGGTGAGTCCTGTTTCCGTATGAAGCCGTTGGACCATGTGACGCCTTTGGTCTGGGGTTTGTCTTCTTCCCTGGAGGTGTCATGACAACATTCACAGGAAGATTCTTAAAGACAGCTTTTGGGAACCCAGATCTTCTTCATTGGCGTTTCATTCCTGCAGTTAGTACCAATATACCTGGCAAACACTTCACCATTCTGATTTTTGAACAATTTATAGTTTGCATCAAAGGATTCATCAATGATAATAGGATTAGCACAGGAAAAGCCAGATAAGGTGGATGGATCCACTGAAGGTTCCTTTGCAGCAACCCATGTGGTTTTGGGATACTGCTCAGGCTTCTAGTAGGAGCCATCAACATTCATTTTCCTCTCGAACCCAACACCCTCTTTCCTAGGGTTTCGGTTCAGAATCTGCTTTTTGAGGACATCGCAAAGTGTCTGATGACCTTTCAGACTTTTGTACATCCCTGTTTCAAGCAATGTCTTCAACCTAGCATTTTCATCAGCAATAGTAGTGGTATCCTCACCAGAGGGGTTAGTTTCCACATCAGTAGTTGAAGACAAATCAACAGTAGCAGCATTGGAACATTCAGCAACAGAGGCAGCGTTATCACGCTCAATGCATTTTAAACATGGTGGTTCAAATCCATCCTGAGCGGAACTGATCTGTTGACCGCGGAATGACTCATTCTCTTTTTGAAGATCTTCATGAGTCGCTTTCAATTTCTCAAGCTCTTGCTTCCTTTGAAGATAATCCTAGGAGAGCTTTTCATAAGTGGTTGAGAGCGTCTCATGAAGACTTTCAAGTTCTTGATACTTAGCATGAAGATTTTTTATGTCTTCAACTAAGGACTACGAACGTGTCATTTCCGCGTCCAATAGGTCATCGCTTTTGTCTAATAGTTTTTGAGTATGTTCCATAGCCCTTTGTTGTTCAGTAGCAATTTTAGCAAGTGTTTTGTAGCTGGGTTTAGATTCACAATCAGAGTCATCTTCACTTGATGTTTGATAGTAAGCATCGCGTGATTTTACCTTGGCACCGCATGCCATGAAGCAGTAGGTGGGAGCAGGATCGTCCTTGTCATCATCATCGTTGGTGTGGGAGTCATTGTCTTCAGTGTTGAAGATGGACTTGGCAACGTAGGATGTGGCTAGAGCCAGACTTGCAATGCCAGAGTCGGAATCAGCATCAGATTCCACCTCTGCCTCCTCAGAAGCAGACTCCTCCTCTGAATCCATTTCCTTGCCAACAAAAGCACGAGCCTTGCCAGATGAGCTCTTCTTATGAGATGAAGACTTTGATGAGGACTTGGAAGATGACTTTGAAGATTTCTTCTTCTTCTTGTCATCAGAGTCATATTCCTTGCTCTTCTTCTTCTTCTTCTCGTTGTCCCACTGAGGAAACTCAGAGATGTAGTGCCCTGGCTTCTTACACTTGTGACAGGTTCTCTTCTTGTTGTCTTGAGTGGAAGCTTCATCATTTCTTGAACTGGATCGTGAAGACTTTCTGAAGCCCTTCTTCTTGGTGAATTTCTGGAACTTCCTCACAAGCATAGCAAGTTCCCTTCCAATGTCTTTAGGATCATCAGAACCGCAGTCAGATTCTTCTTCTTCAGATCAGGAAACAACTTTTGCCTTCAAAGCACGAGTTCGGCCATAGTTGGGGCCATAGATATCTCTTTTCTCAGAAAGCTGGAACTCATGTGTGTTGAGCCTCTCAAGTATATCAGACGGATCGAGAGTCTTGAAGTCAGGATGTTCTTGTATCATGAGGGCAAGGGTGTCAAAGGAGCTGTCAAGAGATCTCAGTAGCGTCTTGATGATTTCATGCTTGGTGATCTCAGTGGCGCCGAGAGCCTGTAGCTCATTTGTGATGTCGGTGAGGCGATCAAACGTGAGCTAGACATTTTCATTGTCGTTTCTCTTGAAGCGGTTGAAGAGATTGCGAAGAACACTGATCCTCTGGTCCCTCTGTGTAGAGACGCCTTCGTTGACCTTGGACAGCCAGTCCCAGACTAGCTTTGACGTTTCTAGAGCACTCACATGGCCATACTGTCCTTTGGTCAGATGACCACAGATGATGTTCTTTGCAGTAGAGTCTAGTTAAATGAACTTCTTGACATCAGCAGGGGTGACACCTTCACCAGTTTTTGGAACGCCGTTCTTGACGACATACCAGAGGTCGACATCAATGGCTTCAAGATGCATGTGCATCTTATTCTTCCAGTAGGGATATTCAGTTCCATTGAAAGTGCTAGTTATCGACTAGAGGGGGGTGAATAGGCGATTTTTAGCACTTTCAATAGAAATGACCTAATTGATATGCAGCGGAAGATAAACTACAACAAGCAAGCCATAGTCAAGTATGCAATAGTGTTAACGTACGAAGACTAATAGCAGCTAGGTAGTAAGGATCAGGATGGAAGATATTATGAAGCCAATCAACAATAGTAGTCAAGCAATGAAGTCAAACAGATAAGACAGATAGGCAGTGACTTCACGAAGACAAACTCAAAGTAAAGGAGGGAAGGGATAGAACCAGTCACTTGTTGAAGACACATGATTTGTTGGACCAGTTCCAGTTGCTGTGACAATTGTACGTCTGGTTAGGGAGGCTGAGATTCAACTCAGAAGACCGCGTCTTCACCTTATTCCCCTTGAGCTAAGGACACACAGTCCTTGCCCAATCACTCTGGTAAGTCTTCAAGGTAGACTTCCGAACCTTCATAGACTTCGTTCACCGGCAATCCACAATGACTTTTGGATGCTTAGAACGTGATGCCTAACCGGCTGGAGGATACACAGTCCTCAAGTGTAATAAGTCTTCAGGTCACACAGACAGAAAGACTTCAGTGATGCCTAACACTCTTTGGCTCTGGGTGTTTGGGCTTTGTCCTTGCAAGGATTTCTCTCTCAAAGGCTTCGAGGTGGGTTGCTCTCAAAACGACAAAAGCCGTAAACTAACTCTGAGCAGCCACCAATTTATGGTGTAGGGGGTGGGCTATTTATAGCCACAAGGCAACCCGACCTGATATGTCTGAAATGACCCTGGGTCACTAAGGAACTGACACGTGTTCCAACGGTCAGATTTCAAACACACACGGCAACTTTACTTGGGCTACAAGCAAAGCTGACTCATCCAGCTCTGGATAAGATTTGCTCTCATTGTCTTCGCTCGAAGACATAGGATTTTGGTTGAGCATCACTTCAGTCACTCTGACTTTGTTCACTTGGACCCCACTTAACAGTACGGTGGTTCCTATGACTCAACAAAGAAGAAAAGGAAAGAACGAAACAACTCAGTCTTCGCGCTCCATAGTCTTCACTCAATGTCTTCTCATGTCATAGACTTCAGTGTGAATATCTTCACACACCACCATTGTCTTCAATGTCTTCATACATTTTTAGGGGTCATCTCCGGTAGGTAAACCGAATCAATGAGGGACACTTCCTGCGTTATCCTGTAATTCTCACAAACGCATTAGTCCCTCAACCAACTTTGTCGTCAATACTCCGAAACCAACTAGGGGTAGCACTAGATGCACTTACAACAGTACCGCGTTATCCAATGGTAAAGGAAGTAATGCTGATAAGGTTCAAGATAGTGAGACATCCCTGTTGATCTCCAAGAAAGCTGATAAAAACTATCTTGACGACGGTGAGGGAACCCAAAAAATTCCTATCTTGATGTAGTGTTCGAGTTACTGGCCACTACTGCTGGCACAAGCTCTTCGAACTCGCTGCCTGAATCAGTTCATATTCTTGAGTCTCAACTTCAAGTTGAAAGAAATCGATCAGATGTGCTTATCGTCAATACTCCGAAACCAACTAGGGGTAGCACTAGATGCACTTACAATAGTACCGCGTTATCCAATGGTAAAGGAAGTAATGCTGATAAGGTTCAAGATAGTGAGACATCCCTGTTGATCTCCAAGAAAGCTGATAAAAACTATCTTGACGACGGTGAGGGAACCCAAAAAATTCCTATCTTGATGTAGTGTTCGAGTTACTGGCCACTACTGCTGGCACAAGCTCCTCGAACTCGCTGCCTGAATCAGTTCATCTTCTTGAGTCTCAACTTCAAGTTGAAAGAAATCGATCAGATGTGCTGCAACAGGAAGCTGAAGGACTGAGGAAGTCCCTACAGAATTCAGATGCATATTTTCTGGTGCAACAACAAGCGCTGGAGGATTTAAGCGCCAAACAAGAGAAAGTTAATAAGCTTGCTAAGCATCTTGCCAGCATTATGGGTACCTAGGATATTGTTTCTTGAGATCTTCTGAAGTGGTTTCAGTTCTGGATTTGTTTTGCTGCAGCGTTTATTTACGCTAGTCGCTAACTTTGACAATCAGTGTATATGATATGCTGCTTTGTTCCCTATATTTGCACTGGTGGCGAACTTTGATGCCCACTGGATGTAATATATGTAATAGCCGTGGTAGCCTAGCATTAGTTGCTTGCTTATTTATTTCCTTGTTGTCTTGTTTATTTGTTTGCTTGTAGTCATTGCAGTTCTTTTTCTGAAGTTTGCTAGTGGCTGCAATAACCTATTTTTTAGAACAAGGCCACAATAACCATGGGCTAATATTTACTGTAGTGACACTGGGCCTCCTACTGGCCCTAGAAACAGGGGGCCTTCTATGGGCCATAGAAACAATGGGCCTTCTACGGGCCGTAGAAACAATGGGCCTTCTGCGGGCCATATCATCAATGGGCCTTCTGCGGGCCGAATGATTGATTGGCCAAACATGGGCCAAACAGACCGCATTATGGCCGTAAACGGGCTAGAGTTGGAATCGCCCGTTCATGGGCCAACCATAATGGGCCATCGTTAATCGGCCATATTTTATGATGCTATGAAAACGGCCCAACGTATTAACGGACCACAAACGGGCCGACTGTAACCACGGGCTGAATTTGGCCCACAAGCAGAAAATGACAGTAACGTGCCGTAAGTAATCGAATGCTGGAAATGAGCCAAAGAATAAATGGGCTCTGAGAAGGCCGAAATATAACATGGGCTCGAAACGGCCCAATGGAATAACGGTCCGTTAATGGGTATAAAGTGATACACTGTTCATTACGGGCCAGTTTCACCACGGGACCTTAACGGGTGTAAAGTGATACACTGTTCATTACGGGCCAGTTTCACCACGGGCCGTTAATAGGCCAAGAGTTACATAGGGACTCATATGGGACGAAAGACGTCATGGGCCATACATGCGCCAGAAGTGAAAACGGGTTGGAATCATATTGGACGTCCTAGATGACGCTACTGGGCCTAATTCGGATAGGGCGTAACGGGCCTTGGGTTAGCGGGCTGTAAATGGGCTATATGCGAACAGACCGTTAACAGGCTTTCCATGGGCCGGCCCACCACCTTTTGACCAAGTCAAACGGATCGGCCTTTTCACAGGAATGGGCCTCTGTTGGGCCGTTCCACGTGTCGACGTATCATAGGCACCTTCTGTCCAATGAGTGGATGACATCTGTCACAACGATGTGCCAACACATGTTTCCTCCAGCCAATGATGATTTTACATGTGAAAAATCCCCATTGGTCGGGGCTGTTAACGGGTTATCGGATCCAAAACCCGACCCGATAGCTTAACGGTGTTCCGTTACGGTGGATGCCATGTGTTGGTCACCCTTGACGAAAGCACTTCTGTGACGCGCGATTTATCGTCATGGAAGTGGACACTTTCGTGATGATAATTTTGGTAATGTCATGGAACACTTCTACGACAGCACATGTATGACTATCTTGATTCTATCATAAAATCGTCATGGATGTACATGCATGACAAAAAACGCGTCCTACTATGACAAACCGTATCATCACAGAAGTGTATTTTTTGTAGTGGAGAACCTGGAAGACGAATTCCTGGATAACTTCCAGGGCACTTATGTGCGACCACTGGACGCTGATGATTTAGCTCACATAACCCAACAGCCCGGAGAGTCAGCCAGGAAATTCTAGACTCAGTTCCTAACTAAAAAGAACCAAATTTTCGATTGTCTGGATGCCGAAGCCCTAGCAGCCTTTAAGCATAACATCCGTGACGAGTGGCTTGCCTCACAACTCGGTCAAGAGAAGCCTAAGTCAATGGCAACCCTCACGACACTCATGACCCGCTTTTCTGCGGGCGAGGATATCTGGTTGGCTCGTAGCAACAGCATAGTAAACAATCATGGCCCCCAACGCAACAAACACAAGCGTCGCAATAATGGCAATAACGCCGAAGACACGGCCGTCAATGTCGGATTCAGTGGCTCTAAGTCCGGTCAGCGGAAAAAGCCATTCCAAAGGAATAATCCAGGCCCGTCTAGTCTGGACCGCATACTCGACTGTCCATGCCAAATTCATGGCACCCCAGGAACACCAGCCAATCATACCAACAGAGAATACTGGGTCTATAAACAAGCCGACAGGCCTGGTGCCAAAAACAAGGAGAAGGGGTCACAAAGCGATGACAACGACGAGGAGCCCCAGCCACCGAACACAGGAGGACAAAAGAAATTTCCCCCGCAAATCAAAACGGTGAACATGATAAGCGCCACCTATATTCCCAAGCGGGAGCGGACATGCACTCTCAGGGATGACGACGCAACGGAGCCAGTCGCCCCAAAATATAACCTATGGTCGTCCGACCCGATCATCTTTGATCGTAAGGATTACCGGACAATATTGGTCAGGGCAACTGATCCTCATTAGTCCTTGACCCAGTAATTGACGGATTCCACATCACACGAGTCCTTATGGACGGAGGCAGCAGCCTAAACCTACTTTATCAGGATACAGTGCATAAGATTGGCATCACTCCTTCAAAGATCAAACCCACTAAAACCACCTTTAAAGGTGTGATACCAGGTGTGGAGGCCCGCTGTACAGGTTCCGTCACTCTGGAAGTAGTCTTCGGGCACCCGAATAACAACCGTACCGAAGAGTTAATCTTCGACATTATCCCTTTTCGCAGTAACTATCATGCACTGCTCGGACGAACCGCGTTTGCTCGATGCAATGCGGCGCCACATTACGCTTACGTTAAGCTCAAGATGCCCAGTCCGCGTGGTGTCATAACAGTTAATGGCAAGGTTGAATGCTCCCTCCGTGCCGAAGAGTACACCGTCGCCTTAACAGTGGAAGCAAGGAGTGGCATCTTTCAATCGAACCTTGAGTCGATGGCCAAGCTCCCGGACACCGTCAAAGGAGTCTGAACTACTTCGCGGTAGGACAGCTCGGCTTGTCAGGAGCTCAATTAAAACACTCCGATAGTAAACGAAGGCAAGACTAGGATAGGCCACACAATGCGGCTTAACCGCTCCGTGGCACACAAATGTTTTTTGCATTTTCTTTGCAGGTCCACTTTTGTGTAGGACAGGACTAGCGACATGAAGACTAGACACATGAACGGACGAATATGCCAAGAAGGGAAATAGCTCGAACGCGTAAGGGAATCCTTAGATATTCCCCTCGATGACCATCCGATTACAATCCGGATCCGCACACGGCTTCCCTCCCCAGGTCATAGCAGGTTCTAAAGTCATATTTCTTTTTATCACACTATATGTACTCGTACGCATTGACATATTATTCAATTACAATATGTGGCTTTATATGACACTTGCTAGCTATTCTTCCTTATTCATATTCTTTGTCAAATGGCATGTGAAACACTGTGATATGCCTTAATATGACAGGGGCCTCGTTGTACCCATAATACGGCAATATAGTTTAAACACCTTCACGGTCGCTCGGCACCCCGAACTTGTAACATTATATGCATCGGCTTCGAATCATGTCTTGGGTCAATAGTTGGGTTGCCCGGCTCCTGTGCTTGCTACCCTACCACTACTAGGGAAAAGCCTAGCAGCAGCGCGGGTTTTGGGCCTATTAGCAGCGCGGGGCTCGGCGCTACTAATAAGGCGCTACAGCTAACTTATAGCAGTAGCGCGGGTGCCACCCGCGCTACTACTACGTCCTTTAGTAGTAGCGTGGGTAAAAACCCGCGCTACTACTACCAGCGCGGGTTTTTTTTTAATTTTTTCGAAACAATATTTTGATTTTTTCCCTAATTTTCAAATTTCTGAATTATTTTAACCTCAAATCTCTAATCACCCCTCATCGCTGCTCAATTTAATCTCTAATAACCCCTCATCATTCCAAATCATCTAACTTCCTGGACGGTCACCCATCCTCTCACTACTCCAGCCTGAGCACGCTTAACTTCCAGGTTCTATTCTCCCTCGTTTCCAAGTTTGCACTTGTTGTTTTCCTGACAATAGTAAGATGTCAATCCTATTAACCTCAGGAATTTAGCTTGAGCATGAAGTCACACATTTCACTATTTGAGTTTGAAACTATTGTTCTAAAAAATTAGTAACACTAATATTTCTTGAATAATTAGTTTGACCACAGTTTGACCACAGTTTGACCACAGTTTGGCCATAGTTTGACCAGATTTGACCAAAATTCAAAAAAAAACTAAAATAATTATTTAGTAACACTAATATTCTAGAATAATTAGTTTGACCATTGTTTGACCACAGTTTGACCACATAGTTTGAAATTTTTTCGATTTTTTCCACTCTAGATCTTAAAAGTCCCGTAACTTTTTTTTCTGTTAGGTTTTTGAGGATTTTGAAAATGTTTAACGGGGTTTCCCCCGTTAAATTTGGATGTAACTTTTCGACTAGATGATTTTTCATATAAAAAACTTTTTCATCCGAGTTAGTATGCAAAAGTTATGCCCATTTTTACAAATTCTCGAGAGATTTTTCAAATAAAGTCGAAATTCATATTTGCAAATTTCCCCAACAAATAGACCACATATCACATGGGAAACTTATTTTTTTTTATTTTTTTTTGACATTTTCATCATTTTCTTTTATTTTTTTAAAACTGAAAAGGCGATCCACGAGGGGGGGGGTAGAGTTTGAAATGGGACCTTTAGTAGTAGCGTGGTTTTTTACCCCCTGACTACTACTATGGCACCACTTAGTAGTAGCGAGGGCTAAAAACCAACGCTACTGCTATCAAACTTAGTAGTAGCGAGGTTTTAAAAACCCGCGCTACTACTATGGCATGTCCCGGGGGGGCACGGTAGAGACCGCTTAGTAGTAGCGAGGGTTAAAAACTCGCGCTACTGCTATCAACTTAGTAGTAGGAAGGTTTAAAAACCTGCGCTACTGGTAAGTAGCAGTAGCGAGGGTTTTTAACCCTCGCTACTAGTAACTTTCTGTGTATAGGCTTTTCCCTAGTAGTGTACGTTCCGCTATATCGGCTAGGGTAGTAAAGGGCGAACTACTGCGATTGCGTCCCGGTTCTTTCGGATGAGCGCCTCAGTAGAGAAAGCCGAAAATTGACTATCATGATACGGCGCGAGCGGGTCAGCTGTTCAAGAGGTTGCAAAATCTTTAAGGATTTCTTCCGCATTATGCGATAACCAATGCATCGTGCGATGGGTCGGCTTTTCTTCCGATCAGGTGCTTATAGAGCCCATAGTGCGGTCTTCCAAACACCAGGGGCTGCGCCTACCTTCCTTTTGTCAAACTCCTATGGCTAAGTGAGAGTGATAAAGCCTTATAGTCCGATTGCCTGGTTCGTTGCGCTGAACACCTTCAAGGACCCAAAACTGGGGTAAAGTTTGCTTAGGTTTATCCTGAACACCCCCGAACTTCCTACATGGGGGTAGAAGCCAACGACTGGCCAACTCTCAAGATTAATATATAAAACGGCCGCACAGGAGGAAAAACTACCAAATAACAGGCAATAAATAATAGAAATGACCCTGTTCAACATTACATAGGACAACATGACTGTATTCATGGGAATATAATGTCCTTGGCACATTGCTCTGCCACAAGGCGGGATCCTTTCAGGACACTATCATAATATAACTCAGGCTTGCGGTGCTCCTTCCCCTCCGGCGGTCCTTCGGTCATCAGCTTTGCGGCATCCATCTTCGCCCAGTGCACCTTCGCACGGGCGAAGGCCATTCGGGCACCCTCCATACAGACCGACCGCTTGATGACTTCCAGTCGAGGGCAGGCACTCACAAGTCGCTTTACGAGCCCGAAGTAACTATTGGGAATTGGCTCGGCAGGCCATAGACGGATAATTAAATCCTTCATGGCTAGTTTGGCCGCCTTATGAAGTTCGATCAGCTGTTTCTGTTGATCGGCAAAAGGCACTGGATACTTTGGCGCCAGATACTGCGACAAGAAGAGCTTCTCCGCAGTGCTCCTTTCTTCGGCCCGATAGAATTGGGCGGCATCAGATATGCTATGTGGCAGCTCCGCAAATACCCCTGGAGAAATCCGAATTCCAATTAGTAAAACGTGATTTTATCCCTTCAAATACCTGCTTTGCATAGAAAAAGCCTTACCCGCTGTGATCCTCCTCGCCTCCTAGATTTCCTGCAGGGCGCCTTGGGCTTCCCCCCGGGCATCACATGTGGCTTGTCGAGCCTGGGCGAGTTTGGATTCTTTCTCCATTACAATCTGCTCCAAGGTCTCGCATTTCTTCACGGCCTCTTGGAGCTCTTGCTCAGCTTCAATAACCCTGGCCTCGTACTTTTTGCAAAGAGCCTGCTCTGCGGCCGCCTACTTCTCGGCTTCGGCCACAGCCTTCTTAAGAGCCTCAACTTCGGTCGTCGCCCCTAGAGCACACCATAAAAATATTTTCATCATACTAACTTATTCATCGGCGCTGAATGCGAAGAAGGTTTTTGCATACCTTGGTTATCCTCTAACTGCTTCTTCACTCGGCCAGGTTCTTCTTCAGCCTGCTCCATTCTCTGCTTCAGTCCAGAGACTTCCGCGGTATGAGAGGCGACAGTCTCTACAGACGCCTTCTTATTAAAAAGAGGGAGAGATGCCATAAGGTGAGTCTCCTGCGCACATATATTTGATCCTCTGTCTGGTTCTTTCTTTCGCCGAACAGTGTATTAGGGGCTACTACCTATACTATAACACTCTTTGAAACCTCACAAAACATACCTCAAATCCCGTTATAAGGTTGATGCAGGCTCCATTCAGCCCACGCTCAGCGGACTAAATCTTCTCAATCACCGCACCCATAAGGGCACAATGTTCTTCAATGATGGAGGCGTTCTTCAGCGACGCTGATAAAGTATCCGACACCTATGGTTGGACAGAAGTTGCCGGTGGAACAGGGACACCCCCTCCAGCCGAGGGAGGCTGCCTGCCTGATTCTGAAGCCGTATCGGACTTCGGAATTGTGTCCGGCTGGGCGCCAAATTCGAGATAGCCCCCGTCGTCGACGTCCATGGGAGCCTTTTCTCCCGTGTGTCCGGCCCCTGAAGTTTGACCTCCTGGCGCCGCCTTGACACTCTTTCCCCCCCTCCTTTGCCTGGGTCCCTCTGGGATGATACCTCGGTGTCGTTCACGTTTTTTGGGGAAGGGGCCTTCGGGGGTGTCTCGCTGTCCATAGCATCCGAGCCCAATAAATCCTCCCATGAGGATTATTCGGTGCAGGACCTCGCTAGACTGCAAAAAAGCATGGCTCAATGATTAAAATATCATGCAATAGTGAGTCTGGATGCACAAATGTGTTCGGATTTTATATACTCACGAGTTCACCAGGGGCTGGGCCCTGGGATCCCACTCTGAGCTATTATCGGTAGCGGCGGTGGACTCCTCCAGAAGGGGAGTTTTTCCCTTCTTAGGCGACTCGGCCTCCAAGGATGTGGAGGCCATCCTTTTCTTTCTTCCCCTTACTGGGGATTGGTTTTCCTCCACTTCCTCGTCCTCTCTGGAGGAAGAGCGGGCATCAGAGTCTTCGGATATTGTGTCTAAAGTACCACGGTGACAAAGGCCGCCCCTGGTCTCTTTGGACTCCTTCTCGGCCTTCTTCTTCAGCACCTTGTAAGGCGCTAGGACATGCATCTTTGTCAGAAGTGGGCCGGCTAGTTCTTCTGGCAGTGGGGCTAGACAGTAGATCCACCCCGCCTTCTTCGTCTAGCCCTATGAGAGTTGTGCAAAACACATTAAGCGTTTCCCTTGGATTAGGCAAATAAAACATATGACTTGCCAACATACAATGACTTACTGAACTTGTAGGACGGGATAGTTGGTACCCGCGGTCCTCGGCTGAGTCCGGCCATGATTTTCCGGACTTAAAGAGTACCTTCCAGATGTCTTTGTGCGAGGAGCCAAAGAACTCTAGCAGGGTCTGGTGCTTGGCTGGGTCGAATTCCCATAAATTGCAGGCCCTGTGTTGACAAGGAAGAATCCGGCAAACTAACATCACCTGGACTACATTGAAAAGTTTGATATTCCTGTCTTCCATATCCTTGACGCACGTCTGGAGCACCGACAACTTGTAGGGTGAAGACCAGTTCAGGCCCTTCTTGGGCCAGGACGTAAGCCGCAGGGGAGCTCCGGATCTGAATTCGGGAGCTGCGGCCCATTTCATGCCGCGCGGCTGAGTGACGTAGAACCACTGCTGTTGCCACCCTTTGACAGAATCATTAAAAGTACCTGATGGCCATGTGACATTGGGCATCTTGCTCACCATGGCACCTCCGCACTCAGCATGCTCGCCGCTCACTACCTTAGGCTTCACATTAAAAATCTTCAGCCATAAGCCGAAGTGTGTCGAGATGCGGAGAAAGGCCTCGCACACGACGATGAATGTCGATATGTTGAGGAAGGAATTGGGGGATAGACCGTGAAAATCAATCCCGTAGTAATACATGATGCCGCAAATGAATGGGTGGAGGGGAAACCCTAGCCCGCGGACGAAGTGAGGGAGGAATACAACCCTCTCATGGGGTTCTGGAGTAGGGACGATCTGTCCCGCGTCGGAAGACGATGGCTGATTTTCTTGGCCAAATACCCGGCCTCCCGAAGGTTTTTGATATCCTTCTCTTGGAAGGTAGAGGCCATCTACTTGCCTCCTGATCCGGATCCGGTCATTTTTGGAGGGCCTTTGTGGGCGGAGAAGATGAACGCTCGGGCTTGGAGCTCAAGTGAGAGAGAATGGATGAGCAGAGGAAAGAAAAGCCGTGGGTGAAAAAGGGGAGTCCTTATCTCCTTATAAAGGCAGCAGGAATCCTGCGCCTCCCCACTTGCTCGGTAAACTCGCTTATTCCCCAAGCGCCGCGTTGATGGTGCGGTTGGGTTACCCACACCCATATTGATGAGAATCCCGTGATAAGGGGACACGATCTCTGCTTCGACAAGACGTGCTAATAAAACTGCCTGGCAAGATGTGCAGTAGAAGGATGAGAAAAATGGTTCGAATAATGACCGGGCCACAGCGTGATGTCACGCTATGAAAAGTTGTCAGCAGATTAGATTTGTGGAATATTGTGCTCTCTACGATGGTACGTGGGATTTGTTTTGCAGAGCCGGACACGGTTCATGTGTTCAAAATCTACCTTGGAGTATTCGGAGGAGGAACCTGCCTTGCAATGCCGAAGACAATCTGCGCGCCGGACTCATCGTCATTGAAGCCTGGTACAGGGGCTACTGAGGGAGTCCTGGATTAGGGGGTCCTCGGACAGCCGGACTATGTACTTGTGCCGGACTGTTGGATTATGAAGATACAAGATTGAAGACTTTGTCCCGTGTCCGGTGGGACTCTCCTTTGCGTGGAAGGCAAGCTTGGCAATTCAGATGTGTAGATTTCCTTCTCTGTAACTGACTCTGTGTAACCCTAGCCCCCTCCGGTGTCTATATAAACCGGAGGGTTTAGTCTGTTGGACAAGAACAATCATAATCATAGGCTAGCTTCTAGGGTTTAGCCTCTACGATCTCGTGGTAGATCAACTCTTGTAATACTCATATCATCAAGATCAATCAAGTAGGAAGTAGGGTATTACGTCGATAGAGAGGGCCCGAACCTGGGTAAACATTGTGTCCCCCACCTCCTGTTACCATTAGTCTTAGACGCACAGTTCGGGACCCCCTACCCGAGATCCGCTGGTTTTGACACCGACAGCCATCTAGAGCAGATCGAAAGCTACGCCCCTGGCCATCGGGTCAGATTTGGAAGCTTGAATTACATGGCCGATGTCCCCAGAGAATTGATCATCGACGGATTCGAGCCCATGACGGCTGCTCCCTGCCACCATGATGAACATGACCTATATCAGTTGTCGGACCGCGCTCAGGAGATATCACCTATAACCGCGCTGGCCCTAGATCCGAAGAAGATCGTGCCATCCGAGGACGGTATGCTCAACCCCATCATGGAAGCCGCAGACTTAGCGGTGTTGGAGCCGCACATAGATCCAGCCTTGAGCGGGGCCTGTGTCTTCGGAACCTGGGATCCGTCTCCGGTCATTAGTTCTGAACCGCGTACATCCGCGTCCGTTGAACCTGATCAGGCACCGATCATCGAGTTCAGCTCTGCAGACATCTTCCGGCACTCACCTTTGGGCAATATGATAAATTCGTTAAAAACCCTCTCCTTGTCTGGGGGCTCACAGCCAAACTATATCCGGTTTGAATGGGAACGTGATGACGGAGAAATGCATTGCACACCCACCACCCACTTCATCGCCACTGTCGAAGACTTAACCGACACGCTCGATTACGGCTCCGAAGACATCGACGGTATGGATGACGATGCTGGAGAGGAGCAGGCACAGAAACCACCACCCATAGGATGGTGGACGGCTACATCCTCATACGATATATACATGGCGGACACACTTAAAGAGAAGGAGGCCGATGGCGATAATGATATGCCTGTCGATGAAACTCCCAAGCATCGGCGTCAGAAGCGCTGATCTCGATCTGGCAAAGGGAAAAACAGCAACATTGTCACGGACGATGGTGATAATCCGGACCAAGCTGAGGACCCCGCAAACCCAGCGTTGGAGCAGGACGTGCAAGAGGACGGTGAGCACAGTCCTAGGATGTTGTCTGACCACAGCGATGCCGAAGATAGCAATTATCAACCTGTCTTCGAAGAGGAGATCAGCCTAGGTGACAACGAATTCGTCGTCCCAGAAGAACCCTTAGAACAAGAACTCCTCCATAAAATCCTTATCGCCACTGCAAGGAGCCTAGAGAATCAGAAGCAGCGGCTTAAAGCCGCATAGGATATGCTCAATGACAGATGGAACAAAATGCTAGACATTGAGGAAAAATACGGTTGTAATCGCCAAACAAGGGGCTATCCTAACCGTAAACTGCTACCCGAATTTGATGACGAGGCTATTGCGCCTATACCACCGAAAAACAATACAGCTGACAAGCCGGACTGACCACCTCGTGGATGAGACAGAGTGGCTAGCAATGCCGTACACAAGCCCGCACCCCCTCCCCGTAAAGGAAGGGAGGTTGCGGCTCAGGACCGGAAACACGATCTATGTGAGGACTTGGACAAAAAGATTGGTAAAGCCAGATCCATCTATGGATCTAGGGACCGTGCCCCCACACGGGATTGTGGCTACCAAGCCAAATACGCTGGTCATATGCCAGTTCGGAGTCGATACCAAACATCACAACCGTCGAACCCACGCCACGACACAGTTAAATATAGGGGTGCCTTGAACCCCCTGTGCTTCACTGATGAGGTGTTGGATCACGAATTTCCAGAAGGGTTTATACCTGTAAACATCGAGGCATATGAGGGAACAACGGATCCGGCAGTCTGGATAGAAGACTTTATTTATCACATCCACATGGCTCACGGAGATGATCTCCACACCATCAAATACTTAACCCTCAAGCTGAAAGGACCAGCTCAGGACTGGCTGAAAAGCCTCCCAAAAAATTTCATTGGAAGTTGGGAAGAACTTGAGCATGCTTTTCAGGCCAATTTTCAAGGGTCTTATGTACGGCCCCTAGACACTGAAGATCTAAGTCACAGAATCCAACAACCTGGGGAATCAGCCTGCAAGCTTTGGAACCAGTTTCTCACTAAGAAGATACAAATTGTTGATTGCCCCGACGCAGAGGCCGTAGCGGCTTTCAAGTACAGTGTGCGAGATGAATGGCTAGCTAGACACCTCGGCCAGGAAAAACCAAGGACAATGACAGCCCTAACTACACTCATGACCCGTTTTTGCGCGAGCGAGGATAGCTGGTTAGCCCGTAGCAGCACCAGCGAACCTGGCACATCCGAAGTCAGGGATGGCAATGGAAAGCCACGACGTAACAAAAACAAACGTCAAAACAATGAGGGAAGCCCAGATGATACAGCAGTAAACGTTGGATTCAGTGGCTCCAGACCCGGTCAACGGAAGAAACCATTTAAAGGAAACAAAGATGGTCCATCCAGCCTAGACAAAATATTAGACAGGAACTGCCAGATCCATGGCACCCCAGCTAAACCTGTGAACCATACCAACCGCAGTTGTTGGGTGTTGAAGCAGGCCGGCAAGCTCACCGCCAAACACAAGGGGAAGGGACCTCAAAGCATAGACAAGGATGGATCTCGCCAGCCGAACATGGGGGGACAGAAGAAATTTCCACCAGAGATCAAAACAGTGAACATGATCTACGTCACTCATATCCCAAAGAGGGAGCGCAAACGCGCACTCCAAGAAGTCTATGCCGTTGAGCCTGTTACCCTCAAATTCAACCCATGGGTGTCCTGTCCGATCACCTTTGATCACAGGGATCACCCAACTAGTATCCGTCATGGGGGTTCGGCTGCCCTAGTGCTCGACCCAATAATCGACGGATACCATCTCACTCGAGTCCTCATAGGCGGCGGCAGCAGCCTAAATTAGATATAACAGGACACTGTCTGCAAGATGGGTGTAGACTTGTCAAGAATCAAGCCAAGCAGCACGACCTTTAAAGGAGTTATACCGGGCGTAGAAGCCCACTGCACGGGCTCTTTAACATTGGAAGTCGTATTGGGCTCTCCCGGTAACTTTCAAAGTGAAGAGCTAATCTTCGACATAGCTCCGTTCCGAAGTGGCTAGCATGCACTACTCGGAAGAACGGCCTTGGCCCGCTTTAATGCAGTCCCGCATTATGCCTATTTAAAGCTCAAAATGCCCGGACCACGAGGCGTCATTACAATCGGTGGAAATATGGAGCGGCTCTCTCCGTACGAAGAAAGACACTGTGACCCTAGCAGCCGAACTCCAAAACGGCCTATTCAAGCCAAACAGGTCAGCGGTCATTAAGACCGCGGACACAGCTAAACGTGTCCGGAGTACGCCTCAGTGCGGCAGCTCAGATAAACCTGAGCTCGATTAGCAGTTACGCCCCCATCGACTGCCCCATAAGGTGACAGCATACGTACCTCGTATACACAAGTACATCCTTAAAATCCCTTCGGCGGCACTGGGGGCACACTGCACACAAATAGTCCATAGTTCGGCTCGACCCTATTCACACTCTATGGTTATCTTTCAAGGTTCATTCAACAAACCAGCTTTATTTTACGGCCACACTAGATTTTCTTTTCCAATGTTTTTCCACTTTTTTTACAGATGGACATCACACTACCCCCTTCAAGGACACATCACAAAGGACAAAACGGCGCAGACGTGCAGCATGGCCCCACACTAAGGTTTCTTTTTAGACTAAGACCCTGTGTAAACCTTTTTATCTCTTTTTGTCTTATACTTTTCTGGCATGTACAATGTCCTAGGAAGTTATCGGCATTATCTGTAAGTACACGGTTCGCCGTACTATAAAGGGATATTATAGAAGCAGCTTGGCCCATATCATGTTTGGAGTTTTATTCTCTCACCACATGCGTTCTCTCCCCATGTCAGATTGCCACATGTGCCTTGACACCAGGTTCCATTACCAGGGGCTGTATTTGACCCGGTATACTTTGAAAAGTCCAAACACCTATAGGGAGTGTTCGGTGTCGCGAATTTGGCCTTATATGCATCAGCTCCGAATCATGTCTTTGGTCAAGAGTTGGGTTGCCCGGCTCCTGTGCTTGCTACCTTAAGTTCCACTCTATCGGCTAAGGTAGTAAAGGGAGAACTACTGTGACTGTGTCCTGGTTCGTCCGGATGAGCACCTTAATATAGAAAGCCGAAAACTGACTGTCATGATACGGCGAGAGCTGGTCAACCAGTCGATGACTCATCGGAATCTTTGCGATTCCTTCTGTATTACATGAAGGACCGTTCTTCCGATCACGTATGTCAAACACAATGTATTCGGATAACCGTGTACATACTAGATGTTATATCATAGACCCACCGTCAAACTCCTATGACTAAGTGAAAGTGTTAAATCCCCATAGTCCTATTGCCTGGTTCGCTGCATTGACACCTCCTTAATGGACCAAGACATTGGGTCAAGAGTGATCAAGTACTTTTCCGAACATCCCCGCGTTATAAGTGAGGGGGCAGAAGCCGACGACTAGCAAACTTTCAAATTATATAAAAACGGCCGCACGGGAGGCACCAAAAACTTTTTAGGCAAAAGTATAAAAACACAGGCTTAAATATATCATAACATTGTTTTTACAATTTCATTACACTTCACTGGACCATAATATCTTTCGAGCACTGACCCTCTATGAAGCGGGCACCCTCTAGGACATCTTCAAAACAGTGTTTCGGCATGTCATGGTCCTTGCCTTTGGGCGGACTTTGAGCTACAATAACGGTGGCCTTCATCTTAGCGCAGTACGTCTTGACACGGGCAAGGGACATCTGTGCACCTTCTATGCATGTTGACCGCTTAACAACATCGATACGTGGCACCGCATCAACAAGTCGCCGCACCAAACCGAAATAACTATTTTGAATTGGCTCAGTTGGCCACAGCTGGAATATTACGTCCTTCATGGTGGATCCGGATAGTTTGTGGAGCTCGGGCCACAGGGCCATTTGTTCGTTCAGCAACAGTGGGTGCTTTGGCATGCTGAATTGCGACCAGAAAAGCTTTTCCGTTGCATGTCCTTCTTGCGCTCGGAAAAACTGCGTTGCATAGGAGACACTCTTTGGCGGGTCCAATAATGCATCTGGAGAACTCCACATCTAATTAAGTAGGGCATACTTCGGATCGCCAAATTTAGTTTGCAATAAGAAGGGCTTACCAGCCGCGATCTCCCCAGCTTGTCGGATCTCCTCCCGAGTCGCTCTACACTCGGACTGTGCTTCCCGCGCCTCTTGTAAGGCCTTGTCAAGATCAGACGTTTTTGTTTTGGTTATCTCTCTCGAGAAGGTCACATCGGCTAGCGGCATCCTTTAGCTCAAGTGTCAGAGTAGATATTCTTTCCTCGCACTGGCGTCGAGCAGCCTGCTCGGCCTTCAATTCAGTAGCTACCTTTTTGGCATCCGCATTACTCATCCTAGCCTACTCTTTGGCTCGGGCAAGCTCAGCTCGAAGGGTCTCAACTGCGGCTGCACTGTCTGCAGTAATGCATATCTTAGTGTTCAATTTTCAGTGACATGCTCATATTATAGTATTTGCATACACTGAGTGCCCCAAAAACATATTTTGTGCCTCGTCGAGCCGCCTGTTAATAAGTCTGATGTCATCATCCGCCACATCAACTTTCTGCTTCAGATGTGCAATCCTTGAAGTTTGGGCAGTCGCCACGGATGTAACAGCCTGTGTTTCAATTAGTCAGATCATTTCCTAGGCATATATTTCTTGATCCTCTGATCGCCTCCCTTTGGACGCCAACCAGAGTCTCAGGGGCTACTATCTATACACAGGCGCATTTTACGTTTATAAAGCAACTAAATATATTACATTACGTACCTCGAAGCCTCTTAGCAGGCTCATAAAGATTTCATTCAATCCGCTTTTCGTGGACCGAACCCTCTCAACCACCGTACCCATCACGGTATGATGTTCCTCTGAGACGGATGCATGTCGCAATGTGTCCATCAATGTATCCGGCGCCTCCGGATCCAGAGCATATTGCGTCGTACCTTGGAACTGGGATAGTTCGGGACCTTTGTTGTTTGTCCCCGTAGGGGGCGCACACCCCGGATCCTGGGCGGCCGAAGTGTCACCTTCGGGCCTGGTCAGCACTGTCCCTCGCACCGCTCATCGATCGGGAGAGATCCTCCGAGACGACACCTCGGCGTCGTATGCCTTATCAGGCAGGGAGATCCATGGAGGCGTCTCGCTCTCCATCATCTCCGGAAGAAGATCCCCTGAAGAGGAGGACTGTTGAGGAAAGCTGCGTTCCGGACTGCAAACATATATTAGATGTTACCCTTACAGCCAGGAAAAAATGGATATGTTTAAAACACCCTTGTTCACGTACGATTCAGCTAAGGGCCTATCTTTACGGAGAGACCGCGTGTCAAAGTCACCTCCCGAACCAGAAGCCCCTGACTGGTATATCTTCCCCCGCATAGAAGCTTCTCTCTTCAAGTCTTCGGAGGCGGTCCTCTTTTTCCCATGAGGAGAAGGGATGTCAGTTTGCCTTTCCCTTCCACCTTCGGAAGAGGAAGTTCCAATCTCCCTGGACAAAGTGCATGGTGTGCCTCTAGAATGGAGGCCACCTTGGGCCTCCTCGCTCTCCTCTTTGTCTTCCCTTACCGGCACTTGGTAGGGTACCGGAGCCAGCATCCTTGTTATCACCGGATCGGCTGAGTCTTCGAGAAGAGGGGTCGGACACCTAATTCTCTCCGCCTTCTTTATCGAGCCCTGGTCGAGTACGATTTTCTCAGTATATTGGTATGAATAATTTGATTAAACGGTGTTCGGAAGTTGAGTACTTACCGAGGTATCCGGATGGTTGCAGTCAAGGCCGATGTCCTCTGTAGTACCCGGCCACTGTTGTCGCATCCCAAAAAGTGATTTCCACATTCCTCTGAGTGTCGTGCCGGAGAGGTATTGAAGGGTTTGTGGTCCTTCCGGATAAACTCCTACATGCGAAGAGGCCGTCGCTGGCACGGTAGGACCCGCCGGACCAGCATTACTTGGATTACGTTGATGAGACCGGTGTCCTTTTCAATGAGGCTCCGAATGCGGCTTTGCAGCGTCCGCACTTCATCGATGGATCCCCAGTCCAGCCCCTTATTAATCCATGACGCGAGCTGTGACGGGGGGCCAGATCCGAATGCAGGAGTAGCTGCCCACCTAGTACAATGGGGTTCGGTGATGTAGAACCACTCCCGCTGTGTCAGGACCCCGACTCGATGTCACATCGATCTAGCTGGTAACACCTCATATCACTTTGCGGCCTCACGCACGGTATCCCCACGGGTGTCGTCTTACCTTTTCCCGGGACCGTTTGCGCCTTTTGGCTCACGTATATGATAGTGTCGCTAGCATCCATATGATAAAGAGCCCGGGCTGACATGACTAGTCGTAAACCCAAAGTGGCACAGACTTACAGGGACAGGCATCCATGACCCAGCTTCGAACGTGTCGGTCATCAGCAAGTGGGTCCGGGCTGTAGCACTGGGCTAGCAGGACTCCGGTAAACCGGGCTGTAGCGGGCTAACAGGACTCCGGTACTCAAAGCGTGACATTTCCCCGAAGGGACAGACACAGGAACGAAGAAGGACACATGCCGGCCAGCCTAAGTGTTCCAGAGCAGTAGCAAGCTACCATGGCTCAGCGGTAACACTAGGAGACATTTCCCGGTAAGAGAGGCTACTAAAGATAAACAACTAGATAGTCAGATCCCACACATACCAAGCATTTCAATCATACACACAATATGCTCGATATGTGCAAATACAACGAAGCATCACAACATGACTCTACGACACAAGTACTTTATTTAAGGCTCAGGGAGCCATACATATCATACACACAAAGGTACGGGTCTCACGACCCAACATACAAGCCATACAGTCATACAAGCTAACAGCGGAAGTACTTTGCCTGGGTACAGACAACTAGTAAAATAAAAGAGGCTTGGAAGCCTAACTATACTACGTGGTCCTCCACAAGCTCAGGGTCACCACCGTTGATGTCAACGTCTACATAGAACCCATCAGAAGGGGTTGCAGCGTCTTCTGTAAAAATGTAGATTATAGCAACATGAGTACAAAGGTACTCAGCAAGACTTACATCAGAACCTACATACATGCATAGTATCAAGAAGGGTTGGTGGAGTTATTGCAGCAAGCCAGCTTTGACTCTTGGCTAGACTATCCTACGATACTCCAACTTGAAATAGTTTTGCGCACACGAGTCCACTATTCACCACTTCAATACACTACCGAGGATCCACCTCCGTCTTCCTACGGAAGAGCCATCCTCGGCACTCACACTTATCTTGAGGCTTTTAATAGTATCCATTTACTTGTCTATGAACTGTATAGGCAACCAAGTAGTCCTTTACCGCGGACGCGGCTATTCGAATAGATCATGTTAACCCTGCAGGGGTGTACTTCTCCATACATGTTTCCACCACTTAGCGTCTGCACACGACATGTGCTCAGCAGACTTCAAGCGAAAACCGACGTGGGTGTAGACCACGACCTACCTAAACACTTAAGCCTCTAGTCCAGGTTTATCGCCTATTCAGGTTCCATCCGCAGGGAGTCCGGCCGAGGTTTCCCATACGGCCCCGAACGATGTGAACAGGGTTCCCGAGATACCTAACGGGTATTCGGTACACCCGGCCACGTACCTACCGCATCACAGCCCACCCCTACGGTCAGCGCTGTCCACGGCCTCCAGTAGGCTACAAACACCAGAAACTACTTGCAACTCCTGGACAGAGAGCTAGGGTGAATAAGAAGTCGAGCGGGGTCATATTTCAGGGCCCAATGTATGGTAGTAGCTGATTCTTAAATCACACATACAGATCTCAGTGCTTAAGGTCGGCTTCAATGAAACAACCCACCATGTACTCCTACATGGCCTCTCATCGATACCTTTACCAAATCGTGTTCACCACACCACTCTCATTACCGACATAATCATTTCACTCTAGTCCATCACCCAGATGAACCAGACCTGACACGACTCTAAGCATAGCAGGCATAGCAAGGTAGGAACAACACATACATAGGCTCAATCAACTCCTACACATGCTAGTGGGTTTCATCTAGTTACTGTGGCAATGACAGGTCATGCAGAGGAAATGGGTTCAACTACCGTAGCACACAGCAGTTTGAATCGCGTTGTCTTAATGCAGTAAAAGAGAGCAGGAGCGAGAACATGGGATTGTATCGATATGATCAAATGGTTGGTTGCTTGCCTGATGGTTCGTTGCACGGATACGGTTCTTCGCTAGGGTAATCAGGGTACTCTTCGGGGACAGAACCTGCCGCAGAGAGCACCGATACACAACATTACCAAACAATATGCAACAATATGATGCATGCATGAAACATGGCAATATGAGTGTGTTGGGCTAATGCAACTAAAACCAGAAGGGTTTGAGCAAATTTGAATCAAAGATTCAAATTTCAAATTCAAATATGGCCTTTTAAAGTGCTTTTCCTTGTTCTGATTAAAACATCAATTTAACTTGTTTGATCATGCATGAAAATAGTACAGATGGATAGATTGGATTTTTCTGATCATTTTTCATATATAATTTGTCCAATTTGGAGTTACAGAATAAAAGTTATGAATTTTTGAAGTTTAAATAATATTCTGGAATTTCCTGATTTAATTTAAATCCAGAAATTCAATTACTGCGTCAGCCTGACGTCAGTGTGACGTCAGCAGGTCAACGGAACTGGTCCAGGTCAAACCTGACAGTGGGTCCCGCATGTCAGGGTAATTATTTTAATTAAAACTTAATTAAAACTAATCCTGTTTAATTAACAGGGCTGGGCCCCACCTGTCATTGACTCAGGGGAGTCAACCAGGGCCCACCCGTGGTCAAAGTCAATGTCGGCTGCCGGCGTTTAGTCGCTGGCGAGCCCGACGCGGCGGCGGAAGTGATTTTGGTCGTTTCGGCCACCAAATGGATCGCGGAGGCCACCGGAGTGGAGCTGAGGGCAACCCGCAGCTCTTGGCGGAGTCCGTTGGGGTCGGGGTGGCCGGAATCGACGCCGGTGACGACTTTGGCGGCCACCGAGGTTCGGTCGGAGGTGAACTTGGTGCTAGAGGGTTCGGTGAGGCTCGTGGAGTGGCTAGCTAGGTGCTGTGGAACGCGGTGAGCAAGATGGACACCATCTTGTGGCCGGAGGATGACCGGGAGCACGTCGGCGACGAGCTCCACGGCGGTGGGTGCGGTTGAGCTCCGGGAGGTTGCTACACGGCTCGGGAGCAAGAACGGAAGGGAGGGGAAGATGGCTAAGCTCACAGTGAGTGCGACGGAGTCCTTGGTGCGGCCGGAGATGGACCGGAGCGACGACGGCGTTGAAGGGGATCTCCGGCGACGGTGAGCTCGGGCGAGGTCGGTGCGGTGGTCTCGGGCGTTGCGAGCGCTCGGGGCTCGGCTGCTCGATGAAGTGGACAGCGGCGGAGCTCCTGGACACGGTGAGACGGCGTGGGGTGGTCGGAGGGCGTGGCTACGGCGAGGGGGTGGCGGCGATGGCGTCGGCCATGGCTGGGGCGTGCGAGGGGGAGGAGCTGGAGAGGAGAGGGGGTGTCTGGGGGTTCGGGGGAGAGAGAGAGGCCGATCCACGTCGTCACCTGGCGAGGGGAGCGGCGAGGCGGCGAGCAGGTGCGTGGCGCACGCCGCGGTCGCCGTCGGGCACCTGCCTGCCTGCCTGGCCGGCAAGCAGCTCGCTGGAGCGGTGCTGGGCTGGGCCGGCAGGTGGGCTGGCTAGTGGGCCTGCGGTGGCGCCAGGTAGGGTTTTCCCTTTTTTTCTATTTCTGTTTTTATTTAATATATCTGCAACTTTGTTGAATTAAATAAAATACCTAGGCAACTCCAAAAATCACCAAACTACTCCTGGTCCATAGTTGGATTATTTCCAACATGAAACATTTTAGTTTGGAGATATTTGAGCATTTAAATATTTTATATTATTTTAAATGCCCAAATTCAAATAGTTATGATTTAATTCAAAACCCTAGGATGGCCTAGGAAAATGTGCACCACTTTTGGCAGAGGTTCTGAACCAAGGCAAAAATGATGGGCATTTTAGAAGGGCATTTCAGGTTCATTGAAAATTATTTTAGTAAACCCTAGTTGGTTTCAGAGGGGACTGGGGGTTCTGTCATCCCCATTTCAAGTTTCTGATGAAAGAGTAAACATGATGCAACACTCTAATGCATGACTAGCTAGGTTGTGACAACTCACCCCCACTCAAAAGAATCTCGTCCCGAGATTTGGGTTCCTCCGCGAAGAAGGCGGGATATTCAAGTCGAAGACGATCCTCCCTTTCCCAAGTTGCTTCATCCTCAGAATGGTGCGACCATTGAACTTTGAGAAACTTGATATTATGACGTCGCGTGGTACGTTCGGCTTGATCGAGGATACGAATGGGGTACTCTCGATATGTAAGATCATCTTGGAGATCAAGCGTTTCGTGGTCCACTTCACGGATAGGATCCGAGAAGCAACGCCTGAGTTGAGAAACGTGGAAGACATCGTGAACTCTGGAGAGGTGCGGAGGTAGTTCCAATTGGTAGGCAACTTCTCCTCGTTTGGCAAGAATGCGAAAAGGTCCAATGTAACGAGGAGCCAATTTGCCTTTGATACCGAAACGATGGGTTCCCTTCAGAGGGGTGACCCGAAGATAAGCCTTCTCGTCAACCTCGAAAGTCATAGCCTTATGTTTTCGGTCATATTGACTCTTTTGACGGGATTGGGCTGTTTTCAACTTTTCACGAACGATACGAACTTGTTCTTCTGCTTCCTGAATCATATCCGGGCCAAAGAATTGTCTTTCCCCGGTTTCTGACCAGTTAAGGGGTGTTCGACATCGTCGTCCATAGAGAACTTCAAAAGGGGCTTTACCCAAGCTAGATTGATAGCTGTTGTTGTAAGCGAATTCGGCAAATGGAAGGCACTTCTCCCAGTCCATTCCGAAAGAGATAACAGAGGCTCGAAGCATGTCTTCTAGAATTGGTTGACGCGTTCCACTTGACCACTTGACTGAGGGTGGAAAGCGGTGCTAAAGGAGAGGCGGGTTCCCATAGCATTTTGGAAACTTTCCCAAAATCGAGAGGTGAAAAGACTTCCTCGATCCGAATTGATTTCCAAAGGAACACCATGGAGAGACACTATTCGGGAGATGTATAAGTCTGCCAGCTGACTAGCGGTTATACTCTCACGAACAGGTAGGAAATGAGCTACTTTGGAAAGACGATCGACCACGACGAAGATAGCATTATTCCCTCTCTTGGTCCTGGGAAAACCGGTAATGAAATCCATACCAATTTTATCCCATTTCCATTCAGGAATGGCTAAGGGTTGAAGGGTGCCAGCAGGCCGTTGATGCTCTGCTTTTACACGACGACAGACGTCGCAATTTGCAATATACTGAGCAATTTCTCTCTTCATCCTAGTCCACCAGAACCTCTGGCGTAGGTCCTGATACATTTTAGTACTACCGGGATGAATAGTGAGAGGAGATTCATGAGCTTCCTTAAGGATCAACTGCCGTAGATGTTGGTTCTTGGGAACCACTAGACGGTTCTCAAAGTACACAACACCATGATCATTTGTGGAGAAACAACTAGCACCTCCGCTAGCAATGTTCTCTTTGATTTTAGATATTCCCTTATCTCGCTTTTGGGCAGCGATGATTTGATCCGTAAGAGTAGGTTTTGCTACCAAGGTGGAGAGAAAACCTTGAGGTACAATGTGAAGGTTAAGCCTCCGAAATTCATCATGGAGAAGCGGTTGACTTTGTTGTAACATCAGGTTGTTAAAATAAGATTTACGACTTAGCGCATCAGCCATGACGTTGGCTTTCCCTGGGGTATAGGTTATTCCTAAGTCGAAGTCTGTGATCAATTCAACCCAACGTCTCTGCCTGAGATTCAAATCCGGTTGGGTGAAAATATACTTCAGACTTTGGTGATCAGTGAATATTTCGCAACGATTACCGAGGAGGTAATGTCGCCAGGTCTTAAGTGCATAGACTACGGCTGCAAGCTCTAGATCATGAGTGGGATAATTCTCCTCATGTGGGTGCAATTGCCGTGAAGCGTAAGCAATTACGTGTCGATCTTGCATGAGAATGCAACCTAGTCCTTGTCGCGAGGCGTCGCAGTAGATAACAAAGTCCTTGGAGAAGTCTGGCGGTACCAGTACGGGAGCAGAGGTCAGGCGTCTTTTCAGTTCCTGAAAGCTGTGCTCACATTGTGGAGTCCATTCGAACTTCTTATCTTTCTTGAGGAGTTCGGTTAGAGGTTTAGCAACTTTGGAGAAGTTCTCGACAAAGCGACGACAATAGCTCGCTAAGCCCAGAAAACTCCGAACTTGCTTGACCGATTCAGGTGGAGTCCAATCAAGGACGGCTTGAACTCGCTCAGGGTTAACAGCAATACCTTTACCAGATATTACATGACCCAGATAGGTCACTTCTGACAACCAGAATTCACATTTAGAAAATTTGGCATAAAGGCGATGCTCTCGAAGTTTCTTCAACACTAGCCTTAGATGTTCGGCATGTTCTTCCTCGTTCTTGGAGTAGATGAGTATATCATCGAGATAAACCACGACGAATTTATCCAAATACTCCATGAAGATTGAGTTCATTAATCGAGAAAAGGTGGCTGGAGCGTTGGTTAAACCGAAGGACATGACGGTGTACTCGTATTGGCCATAACGAGTAACAAAGGCCGTTTTAGGAATGTCCCCGTTTCTGATTTTGATTTGATGGTAGCCCAACCTCAAATCCATCTTGGAGAAGACTGAGGATCCAGCAAGCTGATCATACAGGTCGTTGATCCTGGGAAGTGGATATTTGTTCTTGATTGTGACCAAATTGACAGGTCGGTAATCTACAACCATCCGGTCCGTACCATCCTTCTTCTTGACGAATAGGACGGGGCAAGCCCACGGAGATGAACTAGGGCGGATGAAACCCTTTTTCAAGGATTCATCGAGTTGTTTCTTAAGCTCGGCTAGTTCTAGGGGTGCCATCTTATAAGGTCTTCTAGCAATCGGAACGGTTCCGGGGATGAGGTCGATTACGAACTCAACATCCCTGTCAGGTGGAACACCTGGCAATTCCTCTGGAAAGACATCCGGGAAGTCACGGACTACCGGAACGTCCTCAAGGTCTGGCAAAGGGCTGGCGTTAAGAGAATATAATTGTCGCTTGGCTATTCGGGTCAAGACATTGACTATCTTCCCCGAAGGATGGGTGAGTTGAACAGTCCTAGAGAAGCAATCAATTTGGGCATGATGGGCTGACATCCAGTCCATACCCAGAATGATATTAATATCTGAAGATTTAAGGGCTATCAAAGATGCAAGGAAAACAAGTCTGTCGACTTGGATCTCATTTCCATAACTTACCCTAGAGGTCTGCCATCTAGACCCAGGGGTAGAGATTTCCATAGTGGATGGCAAGTCACAGAATGCAACGTTATGCAAACGAGCATAATTTTCAGATATAAAAGAATGAGAGGCTCCTGTATCGAAAAGAACAGATGCCGGGTGGCAATTAACAAGAAGCGTACCGAGAACGACGTTGGGGTCCTCTTGAGCTTCTTCGGCAGAGACACAGTTGACATGGCCACGTGAAGCGGTGACCGGTTTGGCATGGAACACCTTCCCTGTCGGCTTGCCACGGCCAACAGCTTTAGCAGATTGATTGGGGTTGGTCTGGGGACATTCACGCATATAATGACCAGATTCCCCACACTTGAAACAAGTCACGGAACTGGTACGTGGAGGAGCATTATTGGTTGGACCCCCATAGGGCTTGGCTGGAGCAGACTGTTGAGCGGGGCGAGGCGCCTGGAAAGATGGCCTCGGTGTGAACCTGGGTGGCAGGGCGGTATTGGGTACCCACACGCGGCGCTTCTGAGGACCAGCACCGGATGAGGAACCCATATCACGTCCATGCTTGCGTGTTGCGTCATAATCAGTCTGACCAGTTTCAGCACTGATGGCTTTGTTGACAAGTTTCGAAAAAGATGTGCACTCATGCAGACGGAGGTCGCGGCGAAGCTCAGGACTAAGGCCCTTTCGGAACCTTGCTTGCTTCTTGGCGTCAGTAGAAACTTCCTCAGTTGCATATCGTGCGAGATTACCAAACCCTCTGCTATAGGCATCCACAGAAAGTCGGCCTTGGGTGAAACTGCAAAATTCTTCACGTTTACGGTCCATGAGACCCTCCGGAATATGATGTTCACGGAAAGCCTCGCTGAACTCAGCCCAAGTAGTGACATGGCCCGCTGGGCGCATGGCTCCATAATTCTCCCACCATAGACTGGCGGGGCCTTCAAGATGATATGCAGCAAAGGTGACCTTGTCAGCCTCCGCTACCAGCGCGGAACGCAGCTTGTGAGAGATACTGCGAAGCCAGTCATCAGCGTCGAGAGGCTCGACGGAGTGGTGGAACGTGGGTGGATGCAATTTGATAAAATCACTGAGTGACACCACGTTAGCCCTCTGATGGTGTGCTGTATTCTGTTCTATATGCTCCAACAAACGGTTTGTCTCCCGTTTGTTTCTCTCAGCTTCCATCATCACCTCGGCTAGTGAAGGAGGATGAGGCAGATTTTCATTCCTGGCTTCACTGCCTTCGGCCTGCTCTTGGGAAGCAGGGTTAGCGCGCGTGTTGACCATCCTAGGTAGACAAGACAATGATTTAGTCAGGATGGTAAATTCCGACATAGGATACATAATGTAAGGAATAACTCGAAGTGCAAGATGATCATCCGTATGACATGGTAGATACAGAAACTGCTTCTTTATTCCATCGTCATACACACCATACAAGGTTTAGTACAAGACCAAACAAAGTACTATTACGGTGAGAAAGGATTACATCTCATCGGAGGCATTCCAAGCTCCTATACATTATTTTTCTACACCTCCGGAAGGAGTACAAACTAGGTCATATCCCACGAGTCACGCAGGACGATAGACGACACAGCTAGTGCGAACTAGTGATACTACTACTAACTCAGACCGATCCGTAGTAGTCCTCGTAGAAGTCACCTCCATAGCCTGGAAGCTCAACATGTTCATCCGGAAACAGACGATCTCGCGGAGCTTGTGGACCATAGGGGCTAGGATGAGGTCGTGGACCAACAAACGGTGGCCTGCGGGGACCGCGAGGTGGGGTGATGCCTCCTACATCACGCCAAACCATCACGTCTGGCAGAGCAGATCTCACAGGATAGAGATCGCGCATATCTGAATATCCAGCTTGCACCGCCGGTGCGAACCGAGTCAAAGTGGCCCAGTGGTCAGCACGGGTATTGAAGAGCTCTAACCTTAAGGCCCGATTTTCACGGTCCTTATCCTCGAGCATCTCAGCAGTGGTGCGAGTCCGTGAATCCTCCTGAGTGGAGTCAGCATACATAGCCTGGAGATACCCTTGTGCTCCCGGAAGTGATCCTGGCATATACCGGAAGTCAGAGTCCCGAAATAACCCAGATCTGACTCGCATAATGGTCATCATAGAGTAGGCGGCATCCTGCACAGCCATCTCAATAGTAACCCCGAGTCCATAGGAGCAGTGAAGAGGCTCGGTGGATCCAGGATAAGATGGAAATATCCTGACAGTGCAGAGATACTAGCTTTGATTAAAATCTCGGAATTGCTCTTCGACCGTGTACTCAGGATACCAGCGGTATCCAGCCTCAGTCATTACCCTGACCAACTTAGCAGTATGGCCGGGTACATCTAGGCATCGAGTTAGGCGAACCACTTGATTGAGGTCGCGAGTGGCCATCTGAAAGCATAATCATAATGCAAAGGCATTAGAATTTCTAGCAAAATTTCGGCAGCATAACAGCTGTAAATGCTCAAAAAGGATATTGAGACATTTGACAAAGGATTTCGTACACACTCAACATCATCATATCAAGTTCTGAAACCATTCTAACAACATAATGTGGTAGTAGAACTGAACTAGGCTGATAACCATCAAACTTATAAGGTACTACTGATTAGTAACTCGTGATCCTGATAGAGAGAACAGATCCTAATTCCTTAACCCCCGGTGGAAGAATGGACTGACTCAGATCAGAAAGTCATAAGGTATAAGGAGTAAAAAGAGCCTTACGTTCCAACCCACAAACAATTCCCCTACATATAACTAAAGAATTTCTAGACTCAACATCGACCAGTTTGGCTTGGAGAACCTACAGGCAGTCCGGCTCTGATGCCAACGCTGTCAGGACCCCGACTCGATGTCACATCGATCTAGCTGGTAACACCTCATATCACTTTGCGGCCTCACGCACGGTATCCCCACGGGTGTCGTCTTACCTTTTCCCGGGACCGTTTGCGCCTTTTGGCTCACGTATATGATAGTGTCGCTAGCATCCATATGATAAAGAGCCCGGGCTGACATGACTAGTCGTAAACCCAAAGTGGCACAGACTTACAGGGACAGGCATCCATGACCCAGCTTCGAACGTGTCGGTCATCAGCAAGTGGGTCCGGGCTGTAGCACTGGGCTAGCAGGACTCCGGTAAACCGGGCTGTAGCGGGCTAACAGGACTCCGGTACTCAAAGCGTGACATTTCCCCGAAGGGACAGACACAGGAACGAAGAAGGACACATGCCGGCCAGCCTAAGTGTTCCAGAGCAGTAGCAAGCTACCATGGCTCAGCGGTAACACTAGGAGACATTTCCCGGTAAGAGAGGCTACTAAAGATAAACAACTAGATAGTCAGATCCCACACATACCAAGCATTTCAATCATACACACAATATGCTCGATATGTGCAAATACAACGAAGCATCACAACATGACTCTACGACACAAGTACTTTATTTAAGGCTCAGGGAGCCATACATATCATACACACAAAGGTACGGGTCTCACGACCCAACATACAAGTCATACAGTCATACAAGCCAACAGCGGAAGTACTTGTCTGGGTACAGACAACTAGTAAAATAAAAGAGGCTTGGAAGCCTAACTATACTACGTGGTCCTCCACAAGCTCAGGGTCACCACCTGGGTCTTTAGCCTACTCGTTGATGTCAACGTCTACATAGAACCCATCAGAAGGGGTTGCAGCGTCTTCTGTAAAAATGTAGATTATAGCAACATGAGTACAAAGGTACTCAGCAAGACTTACATCAGAACCTACATACATGCATAGTATCAAGAAGGGTTGGTGGAGTTATTGCAGCAAGCCAGCTTTGACTCTTGGCTAGGCTATCCTACGATACTCCAACTTGAAATAGTTTTGCGCACACGAGTCCACTATTCACCACTTCAATACACTACCGAGGATCCACCTCCGTCTTCCTACGGAAGAGCCATCCTCGGCACTCACACTTATCTTGAGGCTTTTAATAGTATCCATTTACTTGTCTATGAACTGTATAGGCAACCAAGTAGTCCTTTACCGCGGACGCGGCTATTCGAATAGATCATGTTAACCCTGCAGGGGTGTACTTCTCATACATGTTTCCACCACTTAGCGTCTGCACACGACATGTGCTCGGCAGACTTCAAGCGAAAGCCGACGTGGGTGTAGACCACGACCTACCTAAACACTTAAGCCTCTAGTCCAGGTTTATCGCCTATTCAGGTTCCATCCGCAGGGAGTCCGGCCGAGGTTTCCCATACGGCCCCGAACGATGTGAACAGGGTTCCCGAGATACCTAACGGGTATTCGGTACACCCGGCCACGTACCTACCGCATCACAGCCCACCCCTACGGTCAGCGCTGTCCACGGCCTCCAGTAGGCTACAAACACCAGAAACTACTTGCAACTCCTGGACAGAGAGCTAGGGTGAATAAGAAGTCGAGCGGGGTCATATTTCAGGGCCCAATGTATGGTAGTAGCTGATTCTTAAATCACACATACAGATCTCAGTGCTTAAGGTCGGCTTCAATGAAACAACCCACCATGTACTCCTACATGGCCTCTCATCGATACCTTTACCAAATCGTGTTCACCACACCACTCTCATTACCGACATAATCATTTCACTCTAGTCCATCACCCAGATGAACCAGACCTGACACGACTCTAAGCATAGCAGGCATAGCAAGGTAGGAACAACACATACATAGGCTCAATCAACTCCTACACATGCTAGTGGGTTTCATCTAGTTACTGTGGCAATGACAGGTCATGCAGAGGAAATGGGTTCAACTACCGTAGCACACAGCAGTTTGAATCACGTTGTCTTAATGCAGTAAAAGAGAGCAGGAGCGAGAACATGGGATTGTATCGATATGATCAAATGGTTGGTTGCTTGCCTGATGGTTCGTTGCACGGATACGGTTCTTCGCTAGGGTAATCAGGGTACTCTTCGGGGACAGAACCTGCCGCAGAGAGCACCGATACACAACATTACCAAACAATATGCAACAATATGATGCATGCATGAAACATGGCAATATGAGTGTGTTGGGCTAATGCAACTAAAACCAGAAGGGTTTGAGAAAATTTGAATCAAAGATTCAAATTTCAAATTCAAATATGGCCTTTTAAAGTGCTTTTCCTTGTTCTGATTAAAACATCAATTTAACTTGTTTGATCATGCATGAAAATAGTACAGATGGATAGATTGGATTTTTCTGATCATTTTTCATATATAATTTGTCCAATTTGGAGTTACAGAATAAAAGTTATGAATTTTTGAAGTTTAAATAATATTCTGGAATTTCCTGATTTAATTTAAATCCAGAAATTCAATTACTGCGTCAGCCTGACGTCAGTGTGACGTCAGCAGGTCAACGGAACTGGTCCAGGTCAAACCTGACAGTGGGTCCCGCATGTCAGGGTAATTATTTTAATTAAAACTTAATTAAAACTAATCCTGTTTAATTAACAGGGCTGGGCCCCACCTGTCATTGACTCAGGGGAGTCAACCAGGGCCCACCCGTGGTCAAAGTCAATGTCGGCTGCCGGCGTTTAGTCGCCGGCGAGCCCGACGCGGCGGCGGAAGTGATTTTGGTCGTTTCGGCCACCAAATGGATCGCGGAGGCCACCGGAGTGGAGCTGAGGGCAACCCGCAGCTCTTGGCGGAGTCCGTTGGGGTCGGGGTGGCCGGAGTCGACGCCGGCGACGACTTTGGCGGCCACCGAGGTTCGGTCGGAGGTGAACTTGGTGCTAGAGGGTTCGGTGAGGCTCGTGGAGTGGCTAGCTAGGTGATGTGGAACGCGGTGAGCAAGATGGACACCATCTTGTGGCCGGAGGATGACCGGGAGCACGTCGGCGACGAGCTCCACGGCGGTGGGTGCGGTTGAGCTCCGGGAGGTTGCTACACGGCTCGGGAGCAAGAACGGAAGGGAGGGGAAGATGGCTAAGCTCACAGTGAGTGCGACGGAGTCCTTGGTGCGGCCGGAGATGGACCGGAGCGACGACGGTGTTGAAGGGGATCTCCGGCGACGGTGAGCTCGGGCGAGGTCGGTGCGGTGGTCTCGGGCGTTGCGAGCGCTCGGGGCTCGGCTGCTCGATGAAGTGGACAGCGGCGGAGCTCCTGGACACGGTGAGACGGCGTGGGGTGGTCGGAGGGCGTGGCTACGGCGAGGGGGTGGCGGCGATGGCGTCGCCCATGGCTGGGGCGTGCGAGGGGGAGGAGCTGGAGAGGAGAGGGGGTGTCTGGGGGATTCGGGGGGAGAGAGAGAGGCCGATCCACGTCGTCACCTGGCGAGGGGAGCGGCGAGGCGGCGAGCAGGTGCGTGGCGCACGCCGCGGTCGCCGTCGGGCACCTGCCTGCCTGCCTGGCCGGCAAGCAGCTCGCTGGAGCGGTGCTGGGCTGGGCCGGCAGGTGGGCTGGCTAGTGGGCCTGCGGTGGCGCCAGGTAGGGTTTTCCCTTTTTTTTCTATTTCTGTTTTTATTTAATATATCTGCAACTTTGTTGAATTAAATAAAATACCTAGGCAACTCCAAAAATCACCAAACTACTCCTGGTCCATAGTTGGATTATTTCCAACATGAAACATTTTAGTTTGGAGATATTTGAGCATTTAAATATTTTATATTATTTTAAATGCCCAAATTCAAATAGTTATGATTTAATTCAAAACCCTAGGATGGCCTAGGAAAATGTGCACCACTTTTGGCAGAGGTTCTGAACCAAGGCAAAAATGATGGGCATTTTAGAAGGGCATTTCAGGTTCATTGAAAATTATTTTAGTAAACCCTAGTTGGTTTCAGAGGGGACTGGGGGTTCTGTCATCCCCATTTCAAATTTCTGATGAAAGAGTAAACATGATGCAACACTCTAATGCATGACTAGCTAGGTTGTGACACGCTGCCATAGGTTGGAAGTTTCTGTGAAGGAGCCCTTTGGGCAAGTAGTATTCGCGAGCTTTCTCATCGCAACACCACCGCACTCTGCCTGTTTCCTATCGACTACCTTCGGCTTCACATTAAAGGTCTTGAGCCACAAGCCGAAGTTTGGGGAAATACAAAGGAAGGCTTCGCACACGATAATGAACGACGCGATGTCAAGGAAAGAATCCGGGGCTAGATCATGAAAATCTAACCCGTAATAGAACATGAGCCCTCGGACAAAGAGATGAAGAGCGAATACTAGCCCTCGGAGGAAGTGGAAGATGAATACAACCCTCTCATTCAATATGGGAGTAGGAATAGCCTGCCCTTGAGCAGGAAGCTTGTGGAAGATTTCTACAGTTAGGTATCTTGCCTCCCGGAGCTTTGCGATATCCTCCTCTGTGATAGAGGAAGCCACCCACCGGCTTGAAGGATCGGACCGGACATGATTGGGAAGCATGAAGCGATTGGATTGAACTTTGGGTGATGGAACTCGAGGTGGGAGGGGTTGAAAAGGCTTGACGTAAAGGAAGAAGGATGAGTCTCTGCTCCTTTATAAAGGCAATGAATATCAAACGTCCCTCCTAGGCCTTAAAACATGCCTATTCCCAAGGAATCATGCCAACAGAACGGTTGGGTTACCAACACCCCTATTGATGAGAATCCCGTAATAAGGGGACACAATCTATGCTTTGACAAGACATGCCAATGAAACCGCATCTCGAAATCTGAAGCGGCCGGCTAAAAAACGGTTCGAATAATGACCGGGCGGTGGTGTGATGTCATGCTATGAAAAGTTGACAGCAGATAGGACTTGTGAAATATTATACTCTCTACGGTTGTGTGTGGGACTTGTTTTGCAGAGCCGGACACGTTTTCTATGTCCGAAGACTATTGTGGAGTATTCAGAGAAAGAACCCGCCTTGCAATGCCGAAGACAATCTGCGCGTCGGACTCATCGTCATTGAAGCCTGGTTTAGGGGCTACTGAGGGAGTCCTGGATTGAGGGGTGCTCGGACAGCCGGACTATTAACATGGGCCGGACGGTTGGGCTATGAAGATACATGACAGAAGACTTATTCCCGTGTCCGGATGGGACTCTCCTTTGCGTGGATGGCAAGCTTGGTGATTCGGATATGTAGCTTCCTTTCTCTGTAACCGACTTTGTATAACCCTAGTCCCCTCCGGTGTCTATATAAACCGGAGGCTTTGGTCCATAGAGGAGAATCATAATCACACGTGCTAGACTTTTAGGTTTTAGCCATTACGATCTCGTGGTAGATCAACTCTTGTAATACTCATATTCATCAAGATCAATCAAGCAGGAAGTAGGGTATTACCTCCATAGAGAGGGCCCGAACCTGGGTAAACATTGTATCCCCCGCCTCCTGTTACCATTAGCCTTAGACGTGCAGTTCGGGACCCCCCTACCGAGATCCGCCAGTTTTGACACTGACAGCGGGCTTTCCTCTGCATTTGGAACCAGTCAGTATAGATTTGATAATATGGTACAACGAAAAGACTGAAACATCAGCTAATTACAAGAGCCTCGCAGTGTGCAATATAGCCACGAGATCCTGTCGTCTCTTGGAATTTCACTTTCATATGGTTGGCCTTGTTCTTTGAACAGTTCACCTACAAGAAGATAGATTTGTGTGGCACATGCATAAATAGGACTTCAACATGTGATCTGATCACATATATATAATGTACCTGATACTTCGGATCAGACCAGTGTTTAACGTGGCCTCTCCAGTCTTCATCTAATATATTTTCCATTGGAGATGTTTGGGAAAGTTCACTGTTAGCCTTGCCTTCAAAGTGAGTTTCCCTCAAGTTATACCAATACTGTCGCAGAGCAGACTTGAAAACATGGGTGCAAGCTTGTCTGGTTGCATCATCTTGGCTATCCAACTTGAACCTCATCTGTTGAAAATTATGGGAGTCTCTTTATCAGCAACCTAGAAAGTATGGGATAGAGCAAGACGATATTGCTAGTTTCCATACATAACCATACTTACAGATAAATGGTCAAGGAAGGTGTTGAACTGGGTTTCATCTTTGTCATTCCTGTACTGAATCCATGTTGGGAGGATACGTACATGACACCTAACAGCAACCGCTGCCTCTGATACTAACTTGGCTGACTCTGTAGCATCACGTGGCCTCTTTAAACCTGCCTCAAAACGGATCTCCATTCTTCCTCCTCTAGATTTAGTTAACCTATCAAGCATTATCCTTGATGTTTGTTTCCTCTTGCACCTAGGTGCTAGTCCAACAATGAACATAGGAAGTGTTAGTGTACATCAAACTGTGAGACTACATATAAAGAAGCATGCAATTGTAACTTGACTCCAGCAACTACCTTCTTGCTGTTGAAGCTCACAAGGTTCATTTGATCTTGCCAACTTGTATTGTGTCAATAGTGCTTGGGAAGTAGTGTCTGGTGGTAAGGGAGCTTGGGAACATGCTGCTAGCTCAGTTGATGCATGACTAACTCATGCAGCTGGTAGTATTGTGGAAGGTGTTGCAACAACTAGGGCTATCTCTGCTTGTTTGGTGGCAGCTATTTGTTTCTGTTTGGCTTGTTCTACAGCTCGTGTAGCATGGGATACCCTATTTGCAGAATTTTCTGGTGGACTTTGGCCTTCTATTGCACCATCAGTACCAGCAGAATCTGCAGGATTCTTCCGCTTCCCATTCCCTGTCATTCTGTGTTGTTTCCTCTTTCTCTGTGCCATGTTAAGTCAAGCCAACAAGAAAAACGAATAACAATTTAGTTCTTCAGAACAAATGGATGTGTGATACAGACGAACTGAACTTTGATGTTAGACAACCACATGATAGGAGGATGTAATATGTACGAAAAACAAGACGGAAGAGATAACCAGAACTATGATGTGTAAACTAAGCAGAAGACATTTCACTAAATTAGAAGCCATGCAATGGAAGGTAGACACCATATGAAAGATGCTACAAATATCGCTCTGCCAAGTTAATAGTGTCTCATCATAAATGGTGTTTAAACAAATGTGAAGCAGTACAAGAAATAAATCATATGCAAGATGCAAACAACATCACACTACCAAGTTAGAGGTCTCTCATCATTAGTGCCATTGCATATTCACAGCATTGCATATTCACAGCTTATGATGTGTAAACTAAGGAGAAGGCATTTCAACAAATTAGAAGCAATGAAAGCTAGACACCATATGAAGATGCAACAAATATCACTCTAGAAAGTTAAAATTGTCTCGTCATAAGTGCCATTTCAACAAATTAGTAGTACAAGCTAGAAAAGAATGCGAGATGTAACCTATATCACATTGCCATGTCAACCGTGTCTTATGATAAGTGATTGTTGTAGGTTACACAATAGTAGAAATTTGATGTAAGAACATGGTGTGATAGACAGATATTGTATGTTCTAGAAACAGGAACACATGTCTTATTCACAAGTATAATGTGTAAAGTAAGCAGATGGAAATCAACAAAATTAGAAGCAATAGAAGCTAGACATCACACATAACATGCAACCAGATATAACAGTGCCAAGTTAGAGGGAGCACCTGTGATGGTGCACTAGGGGAGACGTGCTCATCATCAACACAGCTATGTCGACTGTCTATGCATGTGTTGTCTTGCAAATCATCTTGGGGGGATGGAGGAGTAGAATCTGTAGAGGCCATCCGTTTGGAAGCAGCACCTTTATCCGCTGCCTTGCTAACTTCCTTCCACTTTATTGATTTTGAATTGTCAAGTAAAACCGACAAGAAAAGGCAGTAAAATTCTCTCTTCAGAACTCATTCGTGCATGATATTGACAATCACTACTTTGATGTAAGGCAAACACATGATACCAGGATGGAATATGTACGAAAAACAAGACGGCATGGCATGTTCACAATTGTTTGTGTAAACTAAGCAGAAACCATTCCAACAAGTAAGAAGCAATGCAAGCTAGACACCACATGAAATATTCAACCAATATGACTCTACCAAGTTAAAAGTGTCCCGTCATAAATTGCATTTCAACAAATTAGAAGCAGCGCATGCTATAAATCATATGAAAGATGCAACTAATATCGCACTGCATATACTAAAGGTGTCTCGTCATATTGATTGATGTGGGATACAAAAAAATAGTTTTATGTAAGGACATGTTTAATAGACAGATGTACTATGTACTAAAAACAGGAAGGCGTGTCACATTAATAGGTATAATGTATAAACTAAGCAGAATAACACATGTAATTTAACCAGATTGGAAGAATTACAATATAGACACCATATGCAACATGCAACCACATATCACGCTACCAAGTTAGAGCAAGCACGTGCAATGCTAGTGTAGGGGTAATGCGGTAATCAACTACAGAGCTACGTTCACTATCTTAATCTAGCCTTGTTTATTCTTGAGAATCATGTCGGGAGGCTGATGCTGCATTCTTTAAATGAGCATCTTTACTCACAGTAGTCCACTTGCCTAACTGCCTCATCATAAGTGATTGATGAGGGATACACAAGAACATTAGTTTGATGTAAGAACATGGTTAATAGACAGATGTACTAGTATGTACCAAAAACAGAAAGGCGTGTCATATTCAAAGGTATAATCTGTAAGCTAAGCAGATGCAATTTAACCAAATTGGAAGCAATACAAGCCAGACATCCGGCTGGAGTGGTGAGCATGATCATCTAGGACCTGAGAGCCTGGTGGGAAGCAGGCTGCTTCGCCACCATCGTGGCTTTTTAGTTGACTTCCAGGTGATGCATGTATGTGCTGGGCTTGTCACTAGCTCGGCCAGTGCCCTGACTAGCTATTTGTCTTCTGGTGCTCACGGGAAGGTGGTTCATGTAAAATTTATCTTTCCTTATCTTAATAAAGACCGACTTCAGCCTTTCAAATACAAGCTAAACACCATATGGAACATGCAACCACATATGACACCGCGAAGTTAAAGCAAGCACCTGTGATGGTGGTTCATTCTGAGTGAGGTCATCAACTCCAGAGCTACGTTTACTGTATCCATCTACTAACACTGCACCCTTTATAGCGCTGAAATGTGTCTTGCCTAACTGCGTACGAAGCTGGAGCGACTTCTCTCTTTTCTTTTCTACTTCTCTCAAGGTAGCAGAGTCTGAAATACCCTTGCATAAAAACACAATAGTGAGAGTATGGGTGAAGTGTGTGCAGAACTAGTGCACTGTAAAAGTAGCTCTACAACACTGCATGGCAAACAAATTTAGATTCTACTCCATATGATTTTGTAATATATGAGCATAGGAAATGCAGGAACTCCTCCAGCACACCACAACATGTGGTCCTATCAAGATAACAGTCGACTGAAAATAAATAGGTAAGTCGATTTTTTTTATGAACCGTCCGATCTATAAGGAACGGGCAGATGGCCTTCGTCTACCTCCTGCCAGTCACTGTTGACGATTTTTCTCGAACCGCCAGTGACCACCGGCCCAGACCCCTGCCTCTGCCGCCCCGCCCTCCCCTCGACCTCACACCACCGTCGTGCTTAGCAGCACCCCCAACCATCCCTTTAATCCCGGCCGACCTCCAGATCGGGCTCCAGCAGCTCTAGGCCCCACACGCCCCTAAGATAAACACCGAGGCGCTCCTTCCCCGGTGTAATAGGTGGACTAGCGCCTATTACGCTGGGGAATGCTTCCGTTAATTGGGAATGAACTGACCAGGAATTGAAATCCAGGGGGGTGGACCTCTAGCTAAGGTGAAATAGTATATGAAGAGAAACCTTGTGCATCACGAGTTACTAGGAACATCTAGTATCAAGAAGAAGCAGTCAACTAGTGTCTTCAATGGGATGAATACCTTGAAAGCTGACACGTAAGATTTGCATGACTAAGGGAAGAGGAGTACAATTTCCGGTTGCCAGTGTGGTCTCCTCCATATGTCGCGGCGATCTTCTTTTTTCCCCAGGGGAATCGATGTTTTGGAGGACGGTGGATCCTTGGACGAACCCATGACCAAAATGTTGATTGTGTTTCCATCACCGTATGTCGGTGGAGGGGAAGCAGATCCGAGGCGGCGAAGGACGGCGTAGCAGGAACAGCTCCGGTGCGGTGGACGGTGGCGAAGTTGGAGCGGCAGCGGTGAGGCGTAGGACATCATGGTTGAACTGGCTTGGGTCCGGACGGCTCGGCCTCGGCTTCAACTACTAGCCGTGGAGGGCATTGCAGTTGAGATTGCGGTGGACGACGACGTCGGGGTATCGGCTCTGGTGTGATGGAGGAGGGCGGCGGTTGATGGGTGGGATGGGGTGGCGGATGGAGCACGCCGGCGTTTCGCGGCTGGTGGAGAGGTAGTTTTTGCGCCCACCGAGTATGAATTGGGAATCGGACTGGTGGGCGGGGGGGAGGGGGAGCTAAGGGAGAACCATGTTTCAGCCTGGGACGTCCTTGTTTTTCGGCTTTTTTGAACAGATGGGACGCGTTTGTTTGAAATTTTGGGAAAGCATAAACTTTGCCCCCCTCTTAAATTTTGGACCTACTGCGGGTCGTGGGTAGGATGGTAATCCTAGGTGTCCCAAATAGTGGGCGGGAGCGATTTCGGCCACGCGCATGTGTGCTTAGGCGGCCATTGTGTATGAATTTTTTCGGAGGCGATTGCGTGGCGTCTAGATGAAGCTATAAACCTACCCCGGTTTACACCTTTGGACGTTGGGTCGGTAGGTTTCACGGGTCGGAGTTATTAGAAAAGTAATTTCCTTGTACTACCAAACATTGGTCTCACACGGTTTCGGGCGAGTAGGAGCTCTTTTGGCGCTTCGTTTGAAATTTTGAAATAGAAGCATTTACGTTTAGAGTACGCTTGAACTTTGAGGATTGACCTAAATAGACAACGTTAAATTTGACCTTGTATGTTTGAAAACCACATTAAGTTATCCGCTTCTTTTTGAAATTTTGACACTTGAAAATCCTATAACTACAATTATTTTGGAATGGAGGAGCTAAATTTGAACCTATTTTGTACACGACTACATATGATATTATGTACAAAATTAGAGCAAAGATTGTTGCCCCCATAATTTAGGTATGATTTACAAATGCCATGATATCGAAATCAAATAATTGAATGGACTTCATGTTGAATTCGATTTTTTTAAACCACCTTAAGTTGAATTCAAATGTATGCTAGTTAATAGGTAGCTATTTATAATGTTCATTGTGTAACTTTCGTATGTATAATGTGCTTTACACACACAACATGAACTATGTTCACGTTTATATTCGATTGCTAAATGGATGCATTGTCTGGAGTTCAAAATACTAACTATGTGGATCAATTATGTCGAATAATAACATAGACATGCTCAAATTCGATAGAATCTAGATGTCTCATGGATCAATGACCGTTCCTTACGTGAACTGCAAATATCATGATCCCATCCTAATATTTGGATACAATTTATATGTTTAATCAATGTGTACATCAGTCTTTTACATGTAGTTTCATTCTCCATCGATGGTCTCTCACACATGCTCACACACCCTCTTCTGAGATGTCTTTCTCGCAGACATGCTCTCAATATAACCCTCCCTCCCTCTCGTAACCATTTACGACTGTTTTCACTAACCTTTATCGCAAGCATTCTTCCTCTCACAAGCACACACACGCAAAAACCCCATCGACCCTTTCTATATACATAGACCTGCCTATGTGTCTCCTGTACGCACATTATCTTTAGGCCTGTCTCTCACACATTGTCTCACACCTCTCTTCCTAATCGACGAGTATGATTCTAGCAGAGCATTCTATAGGATGCCCCTTAAAGTTAGGTTGGATGAATAGTAATATCAGAGATAAGGGGTTACCTTAGTTTGAGAACCTAGGATTACAAATCCTAGCCAGCTTGTTCAGTGGACACAGACTCCTTCACAATTCTGCTATCTTTGTCTTGTACGACTAGTCATGCATGGGTCTCCCTAAATGCGTCACGGGCCCCGATGTGGCGCAGGACGGAACCGAACGAAGGGCCTCACCTTGACTCACCGGACCTCACGCGGTGACACACCCTCTGCACCCACGTCTAGTTATCTTCTCACACCCACACATACCAACACAGACACCACACAATACAAATTCTCCTGGTGCCTCTATCCCCTCCCCCCTTGCATATACACACTCAAGGGAATGTCTCGTTGTGACATCATATTCATCTCTCTCTCTCTAGACCACTCTTGTTTCTTGTGCTATCTCTCCCATGCCCCCCCATGACATCAGGCTCTGACAGACACATACATAACTAGGTGATTCCCACGCACGCGTTGGAGTCTTGTCGTGCCTACGTAAATTTGTGTTTATCTCACCTTTTCCCTATGTGAACTGACAGGTGGGACCCACAAGGAACATGGTCAATTTAACTAGTCAACATGGTGCCATGCAGACTATTTGGCCGGTCAAAAGATTGCAATCCGATGCTGAATCGTGAGCAAGTGACCGTATAATCACCGCAAAACGTATACAGTGACCATAATCAGCTTATTCTGAAGTTTGGTGACCGTATTACGCTTTTCTCTCTGTAGGCCCTCCAAAACTACATCTCTACACGTTCTCGCATGTTACATCTAACAACTATGCAATACATCCTGACTACTACACTCTAACACAATAAATCATATGTGTTTTTAGTTTTACTAGATATCATATTGTTACTTAACTATTCAGTTTGCATACATTAAAATTGCCTTTGAAATGTATGGCCAGTATCATCTACCGCGCGGGAAAAATATTGCCCTTTCCTGTTTAATTGGGTTTGTATCGATGGATCGTGCGAAAGAGCAAAACTATAGTACTCTACAGTATAAGTGACAGTTCACTGGGCCGCCGTGTCATGTACTCCTCCGTTGTAAGAGTGGAGAGCTCACTTTCATAAATCTTCTAGTGCCTTTCGCCAACATGTGGGACATCGAGCTTCCTGGTCCATGTGCCATACCAAAATACAGTGCAAAGCAGCCGGGGTGAAGCACCCCAGTCATGGCACCGGCATAGTAATGAGCAATGAGGTGTCAAATCACAGAGCTGCACCTTTCCTGTAGTTAAGTTGGAGAGACGAAGTAATAATGCTAAAAAAAGAAGTTAGAGCGACGAAGCAACCATCAGTTCACTCGTTTCTAAATCCGCTTCTCCCTCATCTTCTTCAAGTTAACCACGTGTTGCTTCTGTCGTTGTGCTGCCTCATGTGGGACGCGGATCGTTTTGGTAAAGCACTGACACATGGGACCACATGTTAGCAAACTGCCAAGACAACGTCCTCCAAAAATAATAAACCTCCCCTGCCATCCGCACTGCAAAATCACCTCCTTTTTACTAATCTTGATTCTTTAATTTTTTAGATCAATATAATTGAGATTTGTATAGATAGCACACAGGAGCAAAACCAAGTGGTATGGTTAAGGGCATCCACAATGTGTAGCCAAATGTGAAAATAGGTTTTGGCATCGATGGGAACCATTGTGGACGGTGCTGCCAAAGCCAAAAAGATGGAACCCGAGCTCCCTGATTGATTGATTGATTGAAGGAAGGAATAGAAAAATGCAACATCTCTCCTCTTTCTCCTGTTCTTGGACGCATGTACAGTATAGAGCACAGAGTCTACTCCCATGTCCCTTGTATCACAAATCACAAAGCAGTGAGGCATCAAATCACAAAGCATGGATGAAGCAACCATCATTTCACTCTTTGCTGACTCTGCTTCTCCATCGTCTTGTTCGAGACACCACCTCACTGCACTAAGCTGGACGGATGATGCTATTATGTACTAGTAGTACTAGTACATTTACGCGTCCTTTGGTTCAGTGGACTTCCTGGATGCAAATAAGGCGGTTGTCTCGGCTTGTAGGCGGCACTTGCGAATGACTTACCGTGGTCTCCCTCAATGGTGTTCTCTGTCGAACGCACTTCGCTAAACCACAACTTTCGAGATATCGTCGATGTCACCGCAACGGGGAAGAAAGTCAGATATAGTTACTACCTCCATTTTTTGTACACAAGGCCAGTATATCAAAATTACAATTTGCAAAAGGCCACTAACACTAATCGAGGCAAAATTTATAGGGTTTGCCTCATACTAGCAACCAAGGACATTAATATACCCTTGCATGCGTATCACTACCAAAAAAGACAATCCGTGACATTTTGGGCCGAACAAAAAAATTTCTGTCATACATATGACACTTCTATGACAATAATTGTGAAAAAACCCTGTATCATCATAGATGTGGTGGGCTCCTACTTCTATGACAAAAAATCATGATAGAAAATGGGCTTTTCGTCCTGGGCGGGCCGGAGACGCAGCTGCATGACATTCTTTGGGCCGTCCATGATGGAAAAAACCGTGGTAGAAGCGAGGGCGAGGAAAATTTCAGGGAGTTCCCGGTTATAGTGGGCGGTCGGGGGCCGAGCGATGCGCGTTTCTCGTACACGTACGCGCGCGTGTGTGAGGCGTTGGCTCTAACTGAACCCAAGAGATTGCACTGTAGGATACGCGTTACTGAACCCGAGCGATCGATCGATGGCTGTTAACTGAACCCGATCGAGCGATTCCTTCGCTACTGCTGCTAACTGAAGCCGATCGATTGGATGAACAGTGAGCATTGCGGGGGGTTTGGATGAACAGTGAGCGGTGGGGGTGGATGCAGGACCCCGTGGCGTTGCCTCTGGATGAACAGGATGACCCCGTGGAGGGCTGGATGATCAGTAGACGGTGGAGGGGTGCCCGTGGAGGGGTGGTTGAACAGTAGCCAGTGGAGTAGCGCACGGTGGAGGCTGGATGAATAGGAGCCCGTGGAGGATGGAGGAGGTCGACGGTAGCGCATGGAGGGTGGAGAAGGTCGACGGTGGAGATGAACAATATCCCATGGAGTCCCGTTTTGTTGTACGCCACACCCCTCCCGATGAACAGGACCCCCATTTCAACCGTAGCGCTCCAACACAAGTCCGTTTCGTCCGTTTTGCGGTACGCCACACCCCTCCCGATGAACAGGACCCCAGTTTCGACCGTAGCGCTCCAACACAAGTTTGTTTAGTTCGTTTTGCGGTACGCCACACCCCTCCCGATCAACAGGACCCCCGTTTCGACCGTAGGAGGTCCGTCTCCTCCGTTTTGTGGTCTGCCAGACCCCTCCCGATGAATAGGATCCCGTTTCGAACGTGCCCAGTCGAACACAAGGCCGTTTCCTCCGTTCTGCGGTAAGACAGGCTTCGATTCCATCGCATGTTCCGTCCAAGCCCTCCCGATAAACACGACGACGCATTCCGTTCCGACCTAGCCAGTTGGCTCCCCATGAACATGACGACGACGCTGTTTCTCCATTCTGACCCAGCCATGTACACGAGCCCTGGCCGTACATATGCGCGAGTAGGCGTTCGAGACCCCACCCGTATGTACACATATGTGGCCGTATTTTCTTTCTTGCACACTGGCAGCTGCACGTATGTGTACATGCTACGTGCGCGCCTCTACTATGACACGTACGATCCTCTACTACAACATGTGCGTGCCTCTACATCCACCAGCATGTACATACACGTTCGTGACTAGAATGACAACGCTACGTACGCTTTGACCAGGTGGGTCCTGACTGTCAAGCACTTCCTTGCGTGCGAAAATGTAGCTGGTGGGTCTGAGCAGTCAGGGGGGGCACTTCCTTGCGTGCGAAGATGTAGCTGGTGGGTCCTAGCAGTTAGGGGGCGAATCGTTTTTTCGGACGCACTTCCTTGCATGCGAAGATGTAGCTAGTGGGTCCCAGCAGTCAAGGGGGCGAATGTTTTTTTTTGGACCCACTTCCTTGCTTGCGAAGATGTAGCTGGTGGGTCCCAACAGTCAAGGGGAAATGGTTTTTCGTGAAATACAGTGGCCCGTCCGGTGGGTCCCCGCTGTCAGGTGGAGGAATGATTATTTTGCGTGTAATAAGGAGGCACTTCCTTGCGGCCGCCGTGGACCCAGCTGTCAGCCTCTCCATGCACAGTACTCTTCCGATGGAAGTCGGTCGTTGACCGCATTGACCATGATGCGCCCAGAGCACCACGGCGATGGACGACGGCGAGGCCTAGGAAGGGGACAACGCGGAGCCGTGGAAGAAGCGGTAGTGGATGCTCACGCGAAGAGGAGTACGAGGGTTCACTGGTTCGGCTGCGGTGTGAGGCTGCCATGGCCGCATAATAACAGGGGGTGTGGGTGAGTAGAGGGATGGCCTGGCTAGAGGTGGGAGTAGTAGGGGGCGGTGAGGCCTCCGCGGTATCATAGCCGGCCACGGGAGGCAGGAGCATGCGGCACGACCGGCGCTGCTTTGGGCGGCTGGAGAACGAAGACCAGAGGTTGAAGAAGCACTACGGCCGTTGGATGGACGTCGTATGGTCACCGGAGTATTGACTAAGTTGACAAAGCCCTCCGTCCCCATCAACTTAGTAGGCCCACAAGTCAGCCTGCCACTATACTGGGTCCCAGCTAGCAGGGGGAGTATTCATTTTTTTTGCGTAATAAGGAGGCACTTCCTTGCGTGCGAAGATATAGCTGGTGGGTCCAAGCTATCAGCGGCAGTAACATATTTTCACGAAATACAGAGGCCCTTTCGGTGGGTCCCAGATGTCAGGTAGAGGAATCATTATTTTGCGCATAATAAGGAGGCATTTCCTTGCGTGTGGCCATGGACCCAGCTGTCAGCCTCTCCACGCACAGTCCACTTTAGATGGATGTCGATCGTTAACCACGTTGACCAGGCCGCACCGAGAGCACCAGGGCGGTGGACGACGGTGAGGCCTAGGAAGGGAACGACACGGAGGTAGGGAAGACTCGGCAGTTATTTCCCACGCGGAGGGGAGTACGATTGTACGACGGTTTACTGGTTCGTCTGCCGTCGCCAGAAAATAACAACAGGTGTGGGTGAGTAGAGGGATGGCTAAGCCAGCAATGGGAGTATGGTGGGGCGATGAGGCCTGCGCGGCAGCACAGCCGGCCGTGGGGAGTAGGGAGCAGGCGGTCCTGCCGGCGCTTGTTTGAGCAGCTGGACCAGGAAGAGCAGAGATTGAAGAAGCATGACGGCCGTTGGATGGAAATCCAACACTCACTGCTTGTGCGTCAACCTTTTTTTTAGGAAAGCCTCTAATCTGTGAAAAACAGCATACAACCCATCTGCCATTATTTCTAATAATTTACAGCCCATTTGCTAATTCTTAAGGTTTTTTTGGAGCCCATATTCTTTTGTTGGCATTATAGACCATATTGTGGCCACGGTTAAAAAATTATACGAAATTTTCCATATTCCGGTGCGATCCGACCTGTTTTTAATCCCGAAATTTCGAGTCACATTCAAAATGATTTTCAAAATAAATGTATATCAATATAAAATCCAACAAAATGTCCACGCATAAAAATAAATGCAATTTAAAATCACGAAATGAAAAAAAGTTATTTGAAACTAATTGCCGGTTTGACGTGTTTTAAAAATGTACAACCCATTTCTCATTACTGATAGGCCATTTTCTCGGCCAGCCGAAGGAAGCTCTCCTTGTCTTGAATGATTTGCAGCCCAACAGGCCTAACAAAGCGACTTACTTGGCAAATCACAAAAAAACTAGGTTGTTGTCGTGGACCCAGCTGCGGCCGTGGACCCAGCTGTCAGCCTCTCCATGTACAGTACTCTTTCGATGGAAGTCGGTCGTTGACCACATTGACCATGCCGCGCCGAGAGCACCAAGGCGGTGGACGAAGGCAAGGCCTAGGAAGGGGACGACATGGAGCCAGGGAAGACGCAACAGTGGATGCCCATGCGGAGAGGAGTACGAGGATTCACTGGTTCGGCTGCGGCGTGAGGCTGCCGTCGCCACAGAATAACCGGGGGTGTGGGTGAGTAGAGGGATGCCCTGGGCCAGTGGTGGGAGTAGTAGGGGGCGGTGAGGCCTCTGCGCCATCACAGCCGGTCGCGAGAGGCAGGAGCACGCGTCATGACCGGTGCTGCTTTGGGCGGTTGGAGCAAGAAGACCAGAGGTTGAAGAAGCACTATGGCTGTTGGATGGACATCGTACGGTCACTGGAGCTAGAATCGTTCATATTGACTAAGTTGACAAAGCCCTCCATCCTCCTCAACTTAGTAGGCCCACAAGTCAGCCACCCACTATGGTGGGTCCCAGCTAACAGGGGGTATTCATTTTTTGTGCATAATAAGGAGGCACTTCATTGCGTGCGAAGATATAGCTGGTGGGTCCGACCTGTTAGCGGGGGGAACTTTTTTTTGGGAAATACAGAAGCCCTTCCCACGTACAGTCCATGTATAGTGCGTAATCAGGAGGAACTTTCCTTGTGTGCGACCATGGACCTCGTGGGCCCAGCCGTCAGGCTCTCCACATACAGTCCTCTTCTGATGACTCTCGTATGTTGACCATGCCACGCCGAGCAAATCGAGGCGGTGGACGACGGCAAGGCCCCAGACTGGAATGACTCAGAGATGGGGAAGACGCGGCAGTGGAGTCGCAGACGGAGATGAATGGTAAACTTGACTGGTTCGGGTGCGGGGTGGGCCTACACTCGGCAGAGAATAATAGGAGATGCGGAGTGGAGGGATGGCCTGGCCGTCGGCGGGGTAGTGTTTCACTGAGGAGCGCAAAACAACGCCGGTGGACGCCGAAGGCTGGAGCAGGCGGTTCCGGCAGTGCTGGGGGAAGAAGACGAGACATTGAAGAAGAATGTCGGCCGTTGGATGTAAATCCAACGCCTTCTTAGGCTTCGACCTACTGGCCCACATGTCAGCCAGTCCATTTGTTTTTTTAGTCCATTTGGTGGGTTGGGTGAAACAATGATGTAGCATCTATGCGGCCCTTTTAAATCCCATTTGCATTTTTCTCAAAATCCATGGACTTGCTGGGTTGGGTGAAAATATCATGTTGGGCTAGACGGAGAAATGTTATAAAAACATAAACACATGATTGCACGTCTATTACTACATTGGTCAGTAAAATCTTTGCAAGCTTATGTACGCAATCACTAGGAGTTAACTTGCCAAGTTATATATAAACAATTATAATTATTATTTTGTAAGAACTTTCAACTTACGAAATAAAATATCATTTAAATTTGATGAGTAATAGTATGTGGGGAATTATTAATTTTTAGGCTAGACGTGGGACAGTTGAGTTGGTTCTAGGGAAAAGTACTGGGAGAAAACTCAGTTTACATCGAAAAAGAAAGTGGGAGAAAATTCAGAGACCTGCTGGGTCCACCTGAGGAGGGGAATATGTTGGGAGGAAGGAGATTCAAAGCACGGCAGCCAAGTGAACTTATTTTTTAATGGACAAGTGAACTAGTTACATACATAAGCAAATAGCCACTAAAAAAGCAATCAGGTTAATGGGTTCTTAAAAGAAATATTTCGGACAAAACAGATAATTATGACACATAGGCTAATGCATGAAACACTCAGATGATAAAGGTGCTTATAAACAGATAAAGTACAACATCTAGACCTTCCTGGCACGCTTGATCATGACGTTGCGGCTGTCCATGTACTCGTCGGTTACGGGAAGCAGACAAGCCCTCATGTCCAAGATCTGCCTGTACATGTCGTAGCATGCGTATGCGTCCTTGGCCGCGTAGGTTATGTAGGCTAGATTCAGAGGTACCTCCCACGTGTTCAGGTCGTCTTCTTTCATGTTGGCGTATCAGGGGTCGATGATGATCTCAGCGAGGTCAACCACGGAGTCCTTCTCCTGCCCGTTGCTGATGATCTTGTATTGCTTCTGGATGTCGACAAGCTTGTTGCACCAGATGGCCGAATCGTCGCGTTCTTCCTTCTCTCCACCGTAGCGAAGGTGCAGTCGGCGTTGCCGATGAAACGCGCGAATGCCCCAGAACTTGGTGCAGCCATAGGACTGAGGTGAGGCAGAGCTTCACCGAGTCTGTATCGTTGGTGTACATCACATTCAACTTGGTGCAGCCATAGGACTGAACGGCGAACTCAAAGGGGAACTCCTTGCTGAAGTACATATCCAGCAGGCTCACCCCTCGGATCACCATTGGAGTCTCTTCGAGTGAAAGAGTGTGTAGGCGGCGGCAGCAGTTCGTTTTTCAGCTCTTGGTGAACTGGATTCAACAGTAAGCTGAGTGTGTACAGGCGACAACAGTTACTACCCCTCCCTCGTCCGCTGCACGCCCGGCAGAAGATGCACCCTCGGCGCATTCAAACGCCTCCATTAAGAAACCTACTCTGGCCACACGTTGGTTCACGAGCGGGTCTGTATTGGTACTATAATAACAGGAGTTAGTGGTCACTTTACTTAAATTTAATTAGCTTTAATAGAAATTTATACTTAAAACAAGCAATGCATTGGCTCGTTCTATCAGTACCACAGGATCAACATGCACAGCAATTAGAATTATTATTCTCAGGTCGCACACGATCAGCACATTTGTCACACTTTCACAAAGATAATACTACCAAGTTTGAACTGTTTGTTATGGTTGTTGTCCTCTGCATCATCATGTCGTGTTTCCCAGCTTGCAAGATTCAGAACCAACAAATAAGATCCAAATAATAAGTACAACAAAGATGCCTACACATCTAATTGATTCCCAGCTTGCAAGATTCAGAACCAGCAAATAAGATCCAAATAATAAGTACAACAAAGATGCCTACACATCTCATTGATTCCCAGCTTGCAAGATTCAGAACCAACAAATAAGATCCAAATAAGAAGTACAACAAAGATGCCTACACATCTCATTGATTCCAGCTTGCAAGATTCAGAACCAACCCATTAGAGCCTTTTGATAAAGTGAATATCGGTATTAAATCCATCTTGGCTAGCCATGTCATACAATCGAAGAACTTGGCGAATGCTCTTGACCATCACAACATCTGTAGTTGAGTATTCTTGTTTGCACAGCACAAACAAGGAGATAGGAGAGCATGATTTCGCTTTAATTGCAGCCTCCTTGAACTCAACCTGCAGCTCCACTAGGATGAGCTCTGCCTGGAGTTCCATGATTCAATTCATGCGCCTTTTTCTACAGTTCACCTAAAATGAAGCAAACATTTCATCATTCAGCTAGCAAGAAGTACTTGCTCTCGTGAGCTGGCAGGTTCTTCTTTAGTAGTTGCACTAAAATTGAGGAACATTAAGGTTGGCTGTCCGGCTCATGTAAGGTGCAACTATAATTTTCTTATCCATTTGTGCAGTTCCACTAAAATAAAATGCCCTTGTGGTGACAGTGACGGCTCCATCTTGCAAACGCTAATAAAATGTTGCACGAGATTACCAGCAAAACTTGACAGAGATTTTGGAAACTCCAATAACCATTTTGTGCAGTTCCACCAAAATTGAGAGATGTTGCCCACGTGACATTTTAGTTGAACTACACAAGACACTCATTCCAAAAAAAAGTGCTTTGTGCAGTTCACCAAAAGGTCACTATAGCAACAAGGTGAAATGGATATCCCTATCTGCACAAAAAGATAGATAGTAAACAGTTGCTGGTCAATAAGAATATACGAAACATATACAAAATTAAAAGAAGCATCTTAATTACGTTCATGGCAATCACGCGATGACAATAAAATTTTTAAAACGTCAGCAATTCCTCATGTTACCAGAAGCATTACGATCAATAATGAGATTCCTCAAATATGGGATTACTTTAATGGTGGCATTGCTTGTTTACCAGACACAGTAAATCAACAGCAGCTAAAGAGTTGGTTTAAGGGCATGGGACCGTGGGGACACCAGGACACTCAGCAGCGTAAAGGAGCAACTTACTTATCATACTGCGGAAAATAGCAGGAGTGCCATTTGTAACACAGTTTATTTGCATCTTATCACTGGAGGCATTAGATTAACAATAACATTGGTTAGACATATCCCTAAGGTAACAGTGTGATCGCTTCATTTTACATGCGCCCTTACATTAACTATAGCAAAAGGTTGGTGTCGGTGTACTAGAGTAGGGGTACCCTAGTATCCCGAACTTGTGCACGGGCAGTTGCAGCGCCGCGCGGCAAGGCTTGCCGGACGACCTCCAGAGTCCTCCGTGGGTTCCTTTGGAGCCATCCAAGAACAAAGCATTCAAGATAGAGAGACAAGGCCCCGTCAAGAGGATCTTGCCGGGAAGAGACAAGGCCCCGGCAAGAGGAGCTTGCCGGGAAGGCCAACCACGGCACTTCAAGAAACTTGCCGCGATGCACCGCACGTCCCGGCAAGGTCCGGTGAGCGACGAGCTTCTGGACTCGACAAGACGACGACCCCGACAAGGTACTCGCCGGGGGCCCGCTGCCACTCTGTACCCATGCTCCAGCGCACCCACCCGCGTGTCGCCATGAGGCTTCCTCAGGGGCGCGTGGCGGGAGCCTGTGCAGCCAGGAGTACGCGGTGGCAAGCGGAGATGAAGAGAAGGCCATCGTGGCAAACGGTGGCGCTCCTAACGGTCACTTTTTGCACTGTTTAGGCAACTCAGACGGGCATTTAATGACCTTGTCCCCTGCCGTCAGAGTTAGGTAGGGTGCGTTGTGTCCACAGTAGCGGTAGCTGCACCTACCGCATCCTTTTCCATTTTTACCCTTCTAATCTATGTTGCCACCTGTCGGTGACCCCTTGAAAGTATAAAAGGAGGTCCAAGCGCAACGTAGAGGGGGTTCGGCTCATTCAAAACATCAGGAACACTGTCACGCTCGGTCGGGCAATGTCCATCGCTCCTGAGCAAGAATTCAATACACACAAACAAGCAGCAGTAGGGTTTTACGCATCCGTGCGGCCCGAAGCTGGGTAAAACTGCTCGCGTGTACTGCCTCGATCCGCTCTTTGCGCGGCCTCCGCCCCCCTCCGAACCGAAAGGGGCCCGGTCCCCATAGGTATTGGTGGATCAGTTTCCCCGACATCTTTGGCGCGCCAGGTAGGGGGCGTCGAGATTGTGAGAACCCGATCCGGCGTGCACGCGAGCTAAATCTTCATCATCTTCATCGACATGCCACCGAAGAAGAAGGATTCGGAGGCCGCTGTTCCGTCTGCGTCGCTTTCACCGCCTCCGGAGCAAACGGGTGGTGGAGTGGACGCCGGCGGAAGAATGGGCGTCGACGAGGGAGCCCTTAGTGCGGCCAAGTCCAAGGACAAGGCGGCACAGACCTCGGCGTGCATGCGCGCACCGCGCCCCTCTCAGGAGGCGCGGGACCAGCAGCGTCATGGCGTTCGCAGCGCCATACGTCCGCTGGGCCAAGATCACCTCTGCCGCCCAGCACTCCAGCAGAAGCCTTGGCGCGAGCTCAACTGCTCCTAGACTATCCTCCGACGGCGGACAAGACCGACGAATGGAGGGCCACTATCCAGAGCCTCATCGGCTTCGCCAACAGCGACACTGCGCGGCAACCAAGCACCTCGCTGCCGCGGCAGGACAGCCGGACGCGAGCCGATGGCAACAAGACCGGGGGAGGTGCGACTTCCATGCACTCTCCACTACGAAGGCCAAAATCGCCGACTCACCGGGTCCACCCCGACAGCGGCTCCACCGTGTCGTCTGACCCACGAGCTCGTCGCGACCAGCGCCAAGTTCTTCATGAACGACAACAAGAAGACGCTCGAACCCGCATCGAGCGCCAAAGAGAAGCGCGACGTCAATCCGACAAGCGCGCTGGGCCCTCTGTTGACATGCATGCACCAGGGGAACCAGGCGATCTGCCGTACGCGGTAGGTTGTCCTGCGTTCACCCGTGAGCTGCGGCAAGTCCAGTGGCCCAGCACAAAGAATTTCAAACCAGACGTTGCAGAGAAGTACGATGGCAAGACGCATCCGTCGAAGTTTCTCAGCATCTACACCATCGCGGTGCAGGCTGCCGGGGGACGGGACGACAAGATCCTTGCCAACTACTTCCCGCCGGTACTCAAGCCCAACGTCAGGTCCTGGCTCATGCACTTGCCGGACAATTCCATCTCCTCTTGGGCAGATTTATGCCATCAGTTTGTCGGCGCCTTTACAGGCGGCCACAAGCCACATGGCCAAGAGAGCGATTTTCATCTGGTCGCCCAGAAGGAAGGAGAGCCACTGCGCAAGTATATTCAGAGATTCAGCCGTGTACAGCACAACATCCCAGACGTCCACCCCGCCGCGATCATCAGCGCGTTCCATCAGAACGTGCGAAACCGAAGCATGAGGGAGGAGATGGCGATGTGTAAGATCAGAGACGTCAGCGAGCTTTACGCCCTGGCCGACAAGTGTGCACGCGCTGAAGAGGGGAGGAGGCTCCCCGGAGAGAGTACGGGAGCAGGAGGATCCGACAGTGAGGATGCCGCCCCGACAAGGAAAGGCCGGCGGCGGAACAACAGAAGGAAAAAGGGCAAGGAAGTTCTAGCTGTCGAGCAGACCGGCAACGGAGGTGGCGCCAAGGAAGCTAAAGCTGGTGGCTCCGACAAGGAGGCCCAGCCTGTGGCGGCCGCCGACAAGCAGGACAGCTCCGGCAAGCAGTATTGTAAGATTCACCGCACCAAGGGTCACGATCTCCAGAACTGCAAGAAAGTCGAACAGCTTGTTGAGCAACAGAAAGCTGAGTACGAGCGGCGCGACAAGGAGAAGGCCCAGGAAGGAACTGGTGGATCCGGCAAGAAACGTCCCGGCCGAGGAGGACGCCGCGGCAAGGCCAAGCAGCGGCAAGGAGACAGACCTCCCCCGGCCGCGACAAGGATGAAGATGACGACGACGACGAAGACATGGATGATGACGAGGCCGACGAGCAGGAATTTCAGAAAGCCACAGAGGTCCTGTGCGTTGACGGTGGCGCCTCTCTGCATACTTCGCACCGCCAACTCAAGCAGTGGATGCGGGAAGTGAATGCAGCAGAGCCATCCATAGAGTCACGCAAGCCCCTGAAATGGTCCAGCGCACCTATCATCTTCGACATTGAGGACCACCCTGATCGCGTAACTGCGGTCGGGTGTTTGCCGATGTTGGTTTCTCCAACTATCCGCAATCTCAAGGTCACGAAGATGCTAGTTGACGGCGGGGCTGGCTTGAACCTGATATCCTCCGCGGTCCTCCAGAAACTTCAGATCCCTGACAGCGAGCTCGAGGAGACCGGCACATTCCAAGGAATCAGCCCGGGAAGAAGCAAGCCGAAGGGAAAGATCACGCTGCCGGTCACATTTGGCAGCGAGCTAAACTTCAGGACTAAGAGGGTCATGTTTGACGCTGCCGACTTTCCATTACCTTACAATGGAATCCTTGGCCGTCCGGCACTCGCCAAGTTCATGGCAGCATCTCACTATGCGTACAACATACTGAAAATGCCAGGCCCGATAAGTGTCATCTCTGTCCCTGGCGACAAGAAGGATGCTCTTATCTATGCCGACAAGATCTACCGGGAAGCGGCAGCCGCAGCAGAGCGCAAGACACTTGCCGCTGAAGCTCCCAGAGGGAAGAAGAAGACCAAGTCCGGCAAGAGCTCTGATGCCTACTCCGGCAAGCGCACCTCTTCGGAGTGCTGCTCTACCGTCGAGGATGCACCATCGAGCTCCACCGGCAAGTGTAAGAAGGCAATGGCAGCTCCACCTGAGACTAAGAAGGTGTCCGCCAAGGAGGATGGCACTGGTGGTACCTTCACCATCAGCGCCACTCTTGACCCCTAATAGGAAAGCGCGCTCGTTGCTTTCCTGCGGGCAAATGTCGAAGTGTTTGCATGGCAACCGTCTGATATCCCCGGTGTTCCCAGGAAAGTAATCGAGCACCACCTTGCTGTCTGTCCTCATGCGTGGCCCGTCAAGCAGAGAGTCAGGAAGCAGGCAGTGGAGCGCCAAGAATTCATCGGAGAAGAAATCAAGAAGTTGGAAGCAGCAGGCCTTGTCAGAGGAGTGGTCCATCCCACATGGTTGGCCAATCCTGTTGTTGTGCGCAAGACTAACGGAAAATGGAGACTTTGTATTGACTTCACTGATGTTAATAAAGCTTGTCCCAAAGACCCATTTCCCTTGCCGCGTATTGACCAGATTGTTGACTCCACAGCCGGATGTGATTTGCTTTCATTTCTTGATGCATACTCAGGATACCATCAGATCTTCATGGCAGAAGAGGATGAAGAGAAAACCGCATTTATCACCCCATGTGGCACGTACTGCTTCGTACGGATGCCTTTCGGTTTGAAGAATGCTGGATCAACATTCGCAAGGGTAGTCCACCGTGCTTTTGAGCCGCAAATGCACAGAAATGTGGAAGCCTACATGGATGATATAGTGGTCAAGAGCAAAAACAAGGCTACTCTGATTCAAGATCTAGATGAAACTTTTGCAAATCTGCGCAGGATCAACCTCAAGCTCAATCCCGAGAAGTGCGTGTTCGGAGTCCCTTCCGGCAAGCTTCTCGGGTTCTTTGTGTCACAGCGGGGGATTGAAGCCAATCCCGACAAGATCAAAGCCATCGAGCAGATTGAAGCACCAAAGCGCGTCAAGGATGTACGAAAGCTTGCCGGTTGCGTGGCTGCTCTCAGCAGATTTATCTCTAAGTCCGCAGAGCGCGCCTTGCCGTTTTTCAAAATATTGAAAAAGGCAGGTCCGATGAAATGGACTCCAGAAGCGGAGGCCGCGCTACAGGACTTGAAGAGGTACCTGTCCTCCACTCCAATACTTGTCGCACCTAAGCCACAAGAGAAGTTGCTGCTATATCTGGCAGCAACCAATCAAGTGGTTAGTGCTGCGTTAGTAGCGGAGAGGGAGGCGGACGATGAGCCAGCAACCGCGGCAAGTGAATCCAGCGACAAGCAGGGGGCTTCTCCGACAAGCTCTGGCCCCGACAAAGTTGAGTCTGCGCAGGCATGCAAGGAGGTGCAGAGGAAAATGGTGCAGCGCCCAGTTTACTTTGTCAGTTCCCTTCTACAGGGGGCTAGATCAAGGTATTCTGGCATACAGAAATTGCTTTTCGGCCTTCTCATGGCCTCGAGAAAGCTGCGCCATTACTTCCAGGCACATGAGATAACAGTTGTCACTCGCTTTCTGTTGAAGAGGATACTGCAAAATCCAGAAGCAACCGGCAGGATTGTCGAGTGGGCACTGGAACTGTCAAGCTTTGGCCTCAAGTTTGAGAGTACTTCCACTATACAGAGCAGAGCATTGGCAGAATTCATAGCGGAATGGACGCCAACACCAGACGAAGAAACTCCAGAAACAAGCATCCCCGTCAAAGAGGCAAGCAAAGAGTGGCTGATGTACTTTGATGGTGCCTTCTCGCTGCAAGGCGCCGGTGCAGGTGTGCTGCTTATCGCACCCACCCGAGAGCACCTCAAGTACGTAGTTCAGATGCATTTTCCCAAGGAGCAAGCAACGAACAATACCGCAGAGTATGAAGGTTTGCTTGCCGGACTCAGAATCGCGGCAGACCTTGGGGTCAACAAGCTCATTGTCAGGGGTGACTCGCAGTTGGTCGTCCGCCAAGTAAACAAAAACTATCAGAGTCCGTTGATGGAAGCATATGTTGATGAAGTAAGGAAGCTAGAAGCACACTTTGACGGCCTGCAAATGGAACACGTTCCACGAGCTCAGAACGATATTGCTGACGGCCTGTCAAAGTACGCAACACTAAAGTTACCTGTGGAACCAGGGATTTTTGTTGTCAAGCTGACTCAACCATCCGTAACACCGTCGACTGGACAGAGAAAGAAGAGGAAGTTGGTTTCTGATGACTACTTTCCGGCAGAGCTTCCTGAAGCCGCCGCCAAGAAGGTCCCCAAGATCGACGCCAAGAGTGCTGAGGAGCAGTCTGCTCCGGCGAACCTCTTGGTTTGTTCCGTTGAAGCAGACGCTCCCGACAAGTTTTGCTCCGGCAAGCTTAACGGGGAATATCACGCTCCGGCCGAACCGCAGGTTCTTGCCGTAGAAGCGGATGTTCCCACAGCAACAGATATGCCTTTAGCCCTTGTTGTCGAGCCGCAAGCTCCAGCATGGGCGCAGCAGATCGTCTGTTTCCTTTAGACAGGAGAGCTTCCCGAAGAGCAAGAAGAAGCGGAAAGAGTAGCCCGGCAGTCAAGTATGTACAAGTTTGTCGACAACACACTGTACATAATAAGACTCAATGGTGTGAAATTGAAGTGCATTCGCCGGGAAGATGGACATCAGCTGTTGGCAGAGATACATGGAGGCATATGTGGTCACCACATTGGCGCAAGAGCACTTGCCGGCAAAGCATTCCGACAAGGTTTCTTCTGGCCGACAACCCTCCAGGATGCAACTGCACAAGTAACCAAGTGTGAAGCGTGCCAGTTCCATTCCAAACAGATACACCAGCTAGCTCAAGCTCTCCAGACGATCCCTTTATCCTGGCCATTTTCGGTCTGGGGGCTCGACATCCTCGGCCCCTTTCCCCGAGCTGTCAGGGGCTTTGAGTTCTTGTACGTCGCCATCGACAAGTTCACGAAGTGGCCGGAAGTGGAACCAGTGAGGAAGGTGACAGCACAGTCAGCAGCCAAGTTCTTCAGGTCGATTGTTTGCCGTTTCAGGATCCCTAACAGGATCATCACCGACAACGGCACACAATTTACGGGCCGCACCTTCATGCAGTACGTCCAAGATCTTGGCGCCAAGGTCTGCTTCGCTTCTGTTGCTCATCCGAGAAGCAACGGTCAAGCGGAGAGGGCAAATGCTGAAGTGCTACGAGGCCTCAAGACCAGAACTTTCGACAGGCTGCACAAGTGCGGAAGAAACTGGATCGAGGAGCTGCCGGTGGTTCTTTGGTTGATCAGGACGACGCCAAATCGAGCCACTGGCCAGACACCCTTCGCTCTAGTCTATGGAGCAGAGGCAGTTCTCCCCATGGAACTCGTTTACGGGTCACCTCGAGTGCTCGCTTATGATGAGCTCGAGCAAGAGTAGTTGCGCCAAGATGACGCACTGCTCCTTGAGGAAGACCGTCTTCAGGCTGCTGTGCGAGTCGCTCGCTACCAGCAAGCTTTGCGTCGCTACCATAGCCGCAAAGTTAAAGCCAGGAGCTTCGAGGAAGGCGACCTTGTTCTTCGGCGTGTTCAGTCCGCCAAGAATTCCAACAAGTTGACGCCGAAGTGGGAAGGCCCTTATCGGGTGAAACGAGTCACTAGGCCCGGCGCTGTCCGCCTTGAGATCGAAGATGGCATTCCGGTGAGCAACTCCTGGAACATTGAACATCTTCGTAAGTTTTACCCGTAGGGCGCGGTTGCCGGAAGCTTTTCCGGCAACCACCTTTTGTACAAGTTTTGCCGCTGTTGCATGTAATCCTTTGTACAAAGCTGAGCGCAGACCCCGTGCACCAGTAAAGTTCATGTGCCCCGCACATCTTGTCAGTTTTCTTTTTTATGCTATAATCCTTTTTAGCATATGTTATCAGACACTTTGTGCAGCACCAGACCCCGGTAAGCGATAACGAGCCCAAGGCTCCATATCATTACTTTATTTCTCTATTTCTTTCTCAAAAGAAGGAAGGTTCCCTCGCCCACAAGGTTTACCGGGGGGGAGGAGAAGATAATGGTGTGGGCCAGGCCGTTCAAGAAAGTTTCTCTTTGCCGGGAAGCAGACGACAGAAAAGCTAAGTTGCTAAAGTTTGAGCAATTAGTTTTTTAAGTTTTTGAGTTATTTTTCTTGAACGACCGTGCTTTGTATGGAAAACCTGTGCACGGAGGAACCAACTCGTAGCTAGCTACACCCTTACTTTGTTCCGAGTCCGCTCAACAACTTAAGTGAGCTGCAACTAGTTGCGACAAGGTTGCTTGTCGGTAGCGACCCCGCCAGTAGGCTGCTGAAGTTCCACACTCGGCGCTCGCGGCAAGGGTGCCTGCACCGGCAAGTTTCCCTAGAAAGCGTAGGGCAGAACCATACAAAGCCAAGAGTCGAGTAAAGGAAGTAACACAACAATTTTTTGCCTAAGATAGAGTTATATTACAAAAATAACTTGTCGCGCCTCTAATAAAGTGTTCCCATGACATGACTGGCAGCGACAAGAAAAGAAGAAAACGGACGGCGTAATCTATGCGACCGCCATCAACCCTTTTGACCTCGTTCACCCTGTCCACAATGGGTGCGACGAGGGCCTTAAGTGCGTCAAGATCACCGTCCGCCGGCAGCCTCTTGAGGACGTTGGTGAGGTTGAGGCCCGGATTGCGGAAGGCCACCTTCACCAGCACCTTCTCCAAAACTCCGACACAAATCGAGCGTGACTCGTCGGCCAACTGCTTTGGGATCCGTTCCCGGAGTTGCTGGAGCGCCGCCGCCACGCCTTTGAAGAACAGAGTGAGCTTGGTGCTGGGTTGGAGGTTCTCGTCGGAGGAGTACCCGAAGCCTTCCACCCCCAATTGCACCAGCTCCTCTTCGATGACTGCAGCAATGTTCACGAGGCCCTCCGTCCAGAGCGCCACAGTATCTCTGAGAAGATTCTGGGTTTCGGCGGCCCTCGCTAGCAGCGCCTCGTTGGCCTTGATGTCCTTCTTCAAGTCCGCCTCCCGTTTCTTGGCGCCGTCCAACGTCTCCGTCAGGGTGGCCAGCTTCAGCTCCAGATCAGCATTGGAATTCTTGGTGGCGCGCAGCTCTTTGCCCTTCTCGGAGAGTTGGCCCTGCAGCTCACCGTGGGCAAGGGCGTCCTTCTCGCGCTCCAGCTTGAGCGCTGCAAGCTCTTCGCCACCCACCTTCAAATCAGCCTCCAGCTGCGCCACCTTTACTTCCAATTCCTTCTTGGCGGTCTCGGCAGCCGCAGCCGCATCCTTTGCCTCTTGGAGCGACCCGCCAAGTGCCCGTTCGCACGCGGCAAGCTCCTCCTCGTGGCTGTCGAGGTTCACTTTCCGCTAAGCCAGCTCGCCTTCTCGTGCGTACAGCTTCTCGCCGGTGAGCCGCTGCTGCTCTTCAGCTTCGGCCTTCTCGAGGAGGAAGGCCTTCCGCTCTTCAGCAAGCTGCTCCCGCTCCTCCGCCAAGGCCCGGAGAGCTTCCTAGCGAAAACCCCGGAGCTCCTCCGCGCGCTTCTCTATATCCACGCTCGCTTTCGCGACGAGCGCTTCCCGGGACTCCAACTTGACTTGACGGGCGCGATAGAGCGCCAGCAGCCTCCGCAGCAGCCGCTCTTCCTCGGGCTCGTCACTACTGCTTCCCGGCGCGTCAACGATCAACAACCCGGCGGAGGCGAGCACCTCCCCATCCAAAACTTCTCCTTCCACCGGCGCCTTGGAGCTTGACACCCAAGGGAGCTTGATGAAGATGCCCTCGCCAGCCTTCAGATAGGCGCCGGGCTGGGGCTCCTCGGAGCCTGACGCTGCGGCAGCGGCGGATGGATCGGCGGTCGGTGCAGCGCCTGACGCTCCTGCGGCCTCAGGGCCGTCAGTGCGATCGCCAGATCCCCCGCCAACTTCCTCGGCGGCAGCCTTGGCGGCCTCTTCACCGGCAGACACATCGGCACCAGCTCTGTCTTCAGCGGCCGCGGCATCATCAGTGTTGCCGCGCGCGTCCTCTCCGCCGCCCACCTCGGTCTCCATCGGATCCGCGGAGGGTGGACCTGACGACCGGAGAAGAATGAGAAGTCAAACAAGCACTCAAGAAGAAAAATCAGCAGAAGAATACAAAAAAAGTTTCGGGCAGGAAGGATTACCTGTGCTGGGATCCGCTGTCATAAGCTCCACCACCGGCGGATCGTTAGAGCTGTCCCTTGCCGGAGACTCCTCCCTTGCCGGAGGCTCATCCCTTACCGGAGAACGCTCCCTTGCCGGGAGTCCGCCCTTGGCGGCGTAGTCGAAGCAGACGATGAGTCGGAGGTGATCACCACGCCCTCCTGATGAAGCTGTTTTGCTCCTGCACAAACAAACCAGTGATCAGATGTCAACAAAGGAAAAGAGCAACCACGCGCACCCAGAAGCAGAAAGTAAACCATATGCTTACGCTGGGGGCTGCGCTGGGGGCTGCTCTGCGAAGTGATGGCCGGATCCGGCAAGGTGGTCTCGGGCGCGCCTCCTGTCGTCGCAGTGGGCTCGTCCTCGATGACCACCACCTGAGCCTTGGCCCTCTTCGCCGCCCTCTGGGCCAGAGTCCTGAAAAGGGAGAGTCCAGGGTGGGTTAGATCAGATGCAAGACAGGAATGGCGAGTTGAAGAACTACAAGAACAACAAGGGAATCTTACTCTTCTTCCTCTTCCTCGTCGGAGCTGAGCGCGGAGAGGTCGAAGTTCGGCCCACCTCCGGCGCGACGAGCTGGAGGGGTGGGATCCCTTGGCCGCTTGGCGGGGACTGTGGCGCCAGCCCGAGATGACCCCGCCCCAGTTGCCACTGCGGCGGGAGGCACACCCGCGGCAAACGTACTTGCTGCAGCGGAGCGCGTCGCGCGGCACTGCGGCTGTTGACCAGCTTGCCGCCCTACTGCGTCCCCGATCCTACGGAGGCGCCTTCTTTGCTGCACTGGGGGCTGCCTTCCGGGCCCTGTTCGCGGCAAGCTCCCCGGAGATGGCGGGCCGCTCGCACCCTCGGTGGGCTCACTCAACTCGCCGTCGGGCGCGGCAAGCTCTTCTTCGTCTTCGGGCCACTCCCGCTCAGCAAGACTCATCGCCGATGCCGCGTCCGCTTCCTCCACTGTGAACCCAAATTCACCCGCGGCTGCGGCTGCCGCCGCCTCTTCCACCCTGGTGGCGATGCGTTCCATCTCTTGATCGGTGGTGTCGCGGGTGAGGAGCTTCTTGTCGTCAGCATTGACCGCTACTTCCACTAGGCTGTCGAAGAACTGCTGCACAATGTCTCCGGCAGGCTCTTGCCAAGTTGGAGCGATCCCGTGCGAATCACACAACGGCATCATGGCGCAGATGCGGTCGCGCGAGGAGTTGTTGCACAGAGGAACGACGCCTGCCGGCAACCTGAACCACTCGGGATGCTGTGGGTCGTGCTTGAATATCTCCTTGAGTATCCCGTCCAACTCTATGACGGTGAAATTAAAGTTGAGGCCTGGGCGCAACCTCATGATATCTGCCGGGCCTCCAAATTCCCAGGCGGGTCTCCCCCTCGCCTGCAGAGGGGCGATGCGCCGGCGAAGGAAATCTGCGCCGACAGCTCCTACAGTCAGCCCGGCAATCCTGAGACGCAAGATCCGAGTGGTGGCGATCTTCAGCTTATCGTCGTCCACAGACAGAGCGCTCCAGTCATTGCCGTGCACTGCTGGGGCTTGGCGCAGGGCGGTGAACGGCTGCGGGCTCTCTTCTACAACCCAGCACCAATCTGCTCTCCACTCGTCCCACTTGCTGCGGAGCTCCCCCTCCAGATAGGTCTCCTTCTTGCCGGCCCGCGAGATCCAGGCGATCCCGCCGGCAAGAGGTTCCCCTCTCTCGACACGAGGCATAAAGAAATGGCGGAAGAGAGCTACGTTGGGGTGGACTCCAACAAAGTTTTCGCATAGATGGGCGAAAACTGCCATGGTTAGAACAGCGTTGGGGGTGAAGTCAAGGAGGTGGAGTCCATAGGTGTTCATGACGTCGCAAAAGAAATCAGAGAATGGCGGGCAGAGCCCGCAGTAGAAGAACACGGCGAAGAAAGGATATCCGCCAACTGGAGCTGCTTGCGAGGCGACGGCGGAGAGTACCTTCGTGCGCGGATGCGC